>NC_057799.1:419964711-419971436 GCF_018294505.1 Triticum aestivum | reverse complement strand
CCTCTGCGCCTCCCCCCTCAGATCCACCTCCCTCTCCCCTTCGTTCCCCACCGCGCCGAACGCCGCCATGGACCCGCCGCCATGAAACGCGCGGCCACAGCCATCGCCTCGCCTCGCCAGCGTGTCCGTCGTCTCCGCCATCGTCTTCCTCGTCGACCGGTGGCCGCAGCTGGAGCTCGGAGGCGCTGCTGTAACGCCCCCTTCTTCCACATCTCCGGTCGCCGCCATTCTTCACCAACTCCGGCGACGCCCCCTGCTGCTACTAAACCACCACGGGCCATCTTGCGTGCCGCACGGTGAGCTCCCCCGCCTCCTGCTCCTCCTCGTTAAGCCCCTCGCGCACCGTAGCTACCTCGTCGCCGTTGCCGAGAGCCCTTCGCCGCGGATCGCCTTGCCGCCGTGGCCATGCTCTCCGTCGTGCTCGCCTGAGCACGGCATCGTGTTCCTGGCGCGCCCAGGGACCGAACGCACCCGCGCACGCACTTCCATATGGCCCCTATACCCTAGCTCGTTGAGCGCCCGAACGCGCTAGCGCCTGCGCTCGTCGGCGGCGTGCCTCCGGTGACCAAATGGTCACGGGCCAGCGCCCGTTGCATTCGCCACCTAACGCATGTCTCGCCTAGCCTCTCAGTTCGCTCGCTAGCGTGCTGCGTCGCCGTTTCCTCTCACGTGCGACTCCGTTCGTCCGCCGATGAGCTCGCCTCGCTCGATTCTGCTCACCCCTGCCGCCACAACCACCACCGTTGGACGCGGCGCAGCCGTAGCTTTTGAACGCGCCCAAAAACTCCACGAACGGTGCCATGTATGTGTTTTCCGTTCACCTCCCGAGCCGCGCCGCCATGTTTTGCCTCGCCGGCGTCGTTCCGGCGCCGTCCGCCGACGTGGCTAGGCAGGCCCCACCCCTGGGTCACTGCCAGTGGGCCATGGGGGCCCCGTTGACTGGGTTGACCCAGTTAACGTGCTGACTGGGTAGCCCAATGGCACTGACATGCGGGGCCCACGCCATAAACGAATAAAATTGAATAGATAAATTGTTAATTAATTAAATTAGTTAATTAAAATCTTAATCTCTCACTGACTACTGGGCCCCACCCGCTAATTAACCAATTTAGTTAGTCTAAACCCTCCTGTTAGTGCCCCTGACAATGACATGTGGGTCCCAACGGACCGACCTATCTGATTTGACTGGTCAACCGACCAGTTGACCTGCTGACATCACTCTGATGTCATGCCTGCGTCATCATGCACTGTTCTGGATAATGTTGTATTTAAATAAATAATTAAAATCAGAAAATGATTAAAACTTTAGAAAATCATAGAAAATAATCCGTAACTCGGACGAAAATACTTTCTACATGAAAGTTGCTTAGAACGATGAGACGAATCCGGATACGTAGCCCGTTCGTCTGCCACACATCCCTAACCTATCGAACTCGCAACTTTCCCCCTCCGGTTCATCTGTCCGAAAACACGAAACACCGGGAATACTTTCCCGGATGTTTCCCCCCTTCGTCGATATCACCTACTACCGCGTTAGGGCACACCTAGCATCACGCTTTGTCATCTCATGCATCGTCGTGCATTTGTTTGCATTGTATTTATTGTTTCTTCCCCCTCTTCTCTCGCTAGACGCTGAGACCGACGTCGCTGCTACCCCGTACGACTACGGTGTTGACGACCCCTCCTTCTCAGCTGAGCTTCCAGGCAAGCCCCCGCCCCTTGATCACCAGATGTCACCTATTCTTCTCTATACTGCTTGCATTAGAGTAGTGTAGCATGTTACTGCTTTCCGTTAATCCTATCCTGATGCATAGCCTGTCCTTGCTACTACTGTTGTTACCTTTACCTGCAATCCTACATGCTTAGTATAGGATGCTAGTTTTCCATCAGTGGCCCTACATTCTTGTCCGTCTGCTATGCTATACTATCGGGCCGTGATCACTTGGGCGGTGATCACGGGTATATACTTATATACTCTATACATGATACCTGTGGTGACTAAAGTCGGGTCGGCTCGTAGGAGTACCCGCGAGTGGATCTTGTGGCGGAGCGACAGGGTAGGTTAAGACCACCTAGGCAAGAGGTGGGCCTGGCCCTGGACGGCGTCCGCGGTTACATCAAAATAACATGCTTAACGAGTTCTTGGTATTTGATCTGAGTCTGGCCATTTGGTCTATACGCACTAACCAACTACGCGGGAACAGTTATGGGCACTCGACGTCGTGGTATCAGCCGAAGCCTTCGTGACGTCAGCGACCGAGCGGCGCGCGCCGCATTGGACCGTAAGCTCGCACTTGTATTAAGGGGGCTAGGTCTGCTTCCGGCCGCGTACGCAACGTGCAGGTGTGCAATGGGTGATGGGCCCAGACCCCTGCGCGCATAGGATTTAGACCGACGTGCTGACCTCTCTGTTGTGCCTAGGTGGGGTTGCGACGTGTTGATCTTCCGAGGCCGGGCATGACCCAGAAAAGTGTGTCCGGCCAAATGGGATCGAGCGTGTTGGGTTATGTGGTGCACCCCTGCAGGGAAGTTTATCTATTCGAATAGCCGTGTCCCTCGGTAAAAGGACGACCCGGAGTTGTACCTTGACCTTATGACAACTAGAACCGGATACTTAATAAAACACACCCTTCCAAGTGCCAGATACAGCCCGGTGATCGCTCTCTAACAGGGCGACGAGGAGGGGATCGCCGGGTAGGATTATGCTATGCGATGCTACTTGGAGGACTTCAATCTACTCTCTTCTACATGCTGCAAGATGGAGGCTGCCAGAAGCATAGTCTTCGGCAGGACTAGCTATCCCCCCTTATTCTGGCATTCTGCAGTTCAGTCCACTAATATGGCCCTTTACACATATACCCATGCATATGTAGTGTAGCTCCTTGCTTGCGAGTACTTTGGATGAGTACTCGCGGTTGCTTTCCTTCCTCTTTTTCCCCCGTTCCTTTCTACCTGGTTGTCGCAACCAGATGCTGGAGCCCACGAGCCAGACGCCACCGTCGACGATGACTCCTACTACACCGGAGGTGCCTACTACTACGTGCAGCCCGCTGACGACGACCAGGAGTAGTTAGAAGGATCCCAGGCAGGAGGCATGCGCCTCTTTCGATCTGTATCCCCGTTTGTGCTAGCCTTCTTAAGGCAAACTTGTTTAACTTATGTCTGTACTCAGATATTGTTGCTTCCGCTGACTCGTCTATGATCGAGCACTTGTATTCGTGTAACGCCCACGATGTGGCTATATCTCCCACGTGTCGAGGCACGACTTAGAGGCATAACCGCATAGTGGTTTTGTCGCAAGAAGGGTCATCTTCACACAATCCCATGTAATGAACAATAATGGGATAAAGAGTTGGCTTACAATCGCCACTTCACACAATACATGAATATAATTCATACATCATCCAAAATACAATCATAAAGACCGACTACGGTCAAAATCCAGATGAAAATAAGACAACCCCAAATGCTAGATCCCCGATCGTCCCAACTGGGCTCCACTACTGATCATCAGGAAAAGACACATAGTAACGACCACGTTCCTTGTCGAACTCCCACTTGAGATCGACGCCATCATCTGCACTGGCATCGTCGGCACCTGCAACTGTTTTGGTAGAATCTGTGAGTCACGAGGACTCAGCAATCTCACACCCGCGAGATCAAGACTATTTAAGCTTATAGGAAAGGAAGGTGTAATAAGGTGGAGCTGCAGCGGCAATAAGCATGTATGGTGGCTAACATACGCGAATGAGAGCGAGAAGAGAAGCAACGGAGCGGTCGTCAACTAGCAATGATCAAGAAGTGATCCTGAACACCTACTTACGTCATACATAACTCAGACCGTGTTCACTTCCCGAACTCCGCCGAGAAGAGACCATCACGGCTACACACGCAGTTGATGTATTTTAATTTGGGTCAAGTGACAAGTTTTCTACAACCGGACATTAACAAATTCCCATCTGCCTCATAACCGCGGGCACGGCTTTCGAAAGATAATACCCTGCAGGGGTGTCCCAACTTAGCCCATCATAAGCTCTCACGGTCAACGAAGGATAAACCTTCTCCCGGAAAGACCCGATCAGTCTCGGAATCCCGGTTTACAAGACATTTCGACAATGGTAAAACAAGACCAGCAAAGCCGCCCGAATGTGCCGACAAATCCCGATAGGAGCTGCACATATCTCGTTCTCAGGGCACACCGGATGAGCAGTCCGTACAACTAAAACCAATCCTCGAGTTTCCCCAAGGTGGCGTTGCAAAGGGCTCTAGTTTGGACCAGCACTCAGAGGAACACTGGCCCGGGGGTTTAAAATAAAGATGACCCTCGGGCTCTAGAAAACCCGGGGGAAAAAGGCTTAGGTGGCAAATGGTAAAACCAAGGTTGGGCTTTGCTGGAGGAGTTTTATTCAAGGCGAACTGTCAAGGGGGTCCCATAAATCACCCGACCGCGTAAGGAACGCAAACTCAAGGAACATAATCCCGGTATATCAGAAACTAGGGCGGCAAGAGTGGAACAAAACACCAGGCATAAGGCCGAGCCTTCCACCCTTTACCAAAATATATAGATGCATTAATTAAATAAGAGATATTGTGATATCCCAACATATCCATGTTCCGACATGGAACAAACTTCAACTTCACCTGCAACTAGCAACGCTATAAGAGGGGCTGAGCAAAAGCGGTAACTTAGCCAATCAACGGTTTGCTAGGAAAGGATGGTTAGAGGCTGACATGCAATGGGAGACATGATATAGCAAGTGATAGGTAGCGGAGCATGGCAATAGAGCGAACAACTAGCAAAGCAAAGATAGAAGTGATTTCGAGGGGTGGTCATCTTGCCTGCAAGATTCTCAGAGTTGTCGAAAGCTTGATCCTCGTAAGCTTACTCAACAGGTTCCTCGTTCACGAACTCGTCTCCCGGCTCTACCCAAGACAAGAACACAAATAAACGGAACCACAATCAACCACGAGAAATGCACAAGCAACATGATGCAAAACATGTATGATATGCAAGATATGATATGCGATGCATATGCGTGCTCCGGGAGGAAAATGATGAACAAGGCAGTAACTTGGCAAACCAAGCATGCCACTGGAAAGATGAGATGATATCGGTCGAAATCGATATAAAGATCACCAGAAACGGATGCACGGTTTGCAAATGGCAAGCAAAACAAGAATGACACGAATCTGCGATTAACAGCATGATAGCACTTAAAATGCAACAAACAGCAATGCTACAGCACTCCAACATAGCAACAAAGCACATGGCAGTAATCTACAGGAGATGCTTGACAAAATATGAACACTGAGATACAGCTAAATCACAACATATCAAGCTCAAACAAGCATGGCAAAAGTGCAAAAGATAACAGGTTCACAGACTTGGTGAAAAACTGGACATGGCAGAAAACGGCATCAGGTAGCAATGTCCAGAGCACGAAAAAACATGCTACAGGAACATAACATAGCAAAACAAGGCATGGCAGTGTTCTACTAAATGCATGTGACAAAAGTCCCTTACTGACCATAAGCCAAAAAGGACCAGAAGATATGATGGCAAGTATGTAAACATAGCAAGTTTCGTTATCAGGTTTCAGACTTAGCAGAAAACAGAGCATGGCAGAAACAATAATATGTAGGCCTCTTTGTGAGCTTGATGCACTCACTACAGAGCAATGCATGACAAAACAAGCATACCTACAGTAAGATGGAATGTTTATGAAGCTATCCATGTCAAGAAAAAAAGCATAGCATGTATGGATCAACTACAACAAGCTTGGCAAAATTGCATATCATGTTAAGAATCTGCCAGAAATATTTTATAGCAAAAGTAGAGCAAGATTGAGTCATGCTATGGTACTCCATAATTTCAAACAAGGGCACGAATGGATCAATTACAACTATAGTTACAAAACATCCTTACTGAACATCTCCAAAATATGCATGGATCTCTCTGTAGCATCAAGTTTTCATGGCAACAGAATAAAGCAGACAAGGACTTAGAAAAATCACGAAGTCCCTGAAATCAGAAACATTACGGATCCTACTTTGCATGCTTGTGCTAATCACCACAGAGATCACAAAAATACATGGACTACACCACTCGAAAGATGGCATGGCATACTTCAAAACACATGTAGAGTTCATGCCCATAAGATGCACAGATTTAAAGATACAAAAATGACAATCTCCAAGTTCTGATAAGAACCAGAGAATAACAGCAACTAGCCTTCTTCCAATAGATATTTGGGCATCAAGATGACCTCTAATGAACATGGTGCCATTGAACAAAATGTAGAGCATCACGAGACGAACAATTTGACATATTACACGCGCGAATCGAAGCTACATGTAAGGAGTTATGCAACTATGAACAGATGCACTTGCTGTAAAAAACCAGGAATTAGAAAATTAGAGGGGGGCTCGGGGTGAACCTGCGCGTTGACCGGATCAGGATCCCGATCGGGAACAGCTCGAGCTCGGCTCGGGGGCGCCGCTGGACGGCGATGGAGGAGGAGAGGGAGGCCGGCGGCGGGGCAGGTCCGAGGCGGCGGGGGTCGGCGCCGGCGCGGGGAGGCGGTGAGGCGGCGGCGGGTCCGGCCGGCGGGTCGGCGATGGCGGCAGCAGCGGCCGGCGGCGAGGCGCGAGGGCGGCGGCGCGGTGCGGGCGCGGAGGCCGGACGGCGGCGGGCGCGCGGGCCGCGCGGGCCAGACGCGGGCCGG
>NC_057799.1:419954901-419964481 GCF_018294505.1 Triticum aestivum | reverse complement strand
GGGCGCGGGCGACGACGACACGTGGCGGCGGCGGAGGGACGAAGCTAGGGTTTGGACTGCGTTTGTTATTTCAGGATGCTCACATATTTATAGGTACAGGGAGCTAGGAGAGTCCAAATGAGGTGCGGTTTTCGCCCACACGATCGTGATCGAACGACCTAGAGCATGGAAGAAAGTTTGGTGGGTTTTGGGCTGGTTTTGAGGGGGGGTTTCTGGACACTCAAATGGACTTTGCGGATGCCCGGTTAACCGTTGGAGTACCAAACGACCTCCAAATGGAACGAAACTTCACCGGTAGTCTCCGGGTGGTATATTAAGGCCACTTGACAAGCCTCGGTCCATTCCGAGAAAGTTTCACACCCGCACACGAAAGAAAACAAGAGGGGTGCGCTGGAGGAGATAGGAGCGCCGGATTGCAAAACGGACAACGGGGAAAATTCTCGGATGCATGAGACGAACACGTATGCAAATGCAATGCACATGATGACATGATATGAAATGCATGACATGACAATGCAAAACGAAAAACAAAACCCGACCACGGAGGGAATATCATAACACATAGCCGAAAATGGCAAGAGTCGGAGTTACAAATATGGCAAGTTACATGCGGGGTGTTACAACACTCCACCACTATGAGAGGATCTCGTCCTGAGATCTAGGACTGAAAGAACTCCGGATATTCGGAACGGAGATGGTCCTCGCGTTCCCAAGTGGCTTCCCGGTCGGAATGGTGTGACCACTTCACTTTCAGGAATTTGATTGACTTGTTGCGAGTCTTGCGCTCAGTTTCTTCAAGAATAGCAACGGGGTGCTCATGATAAGACAAATCTTCTTGGAGGTCAATCTCTTCGAAGTTGATAGTGCGCTCAGGCGTCTTGAAGCACTTGCGGAGCTGTGACACGTGGAACACATCGTGCACGTTCGCGAAGTTGGAAGGAAGCTGAAGTTGATAGGCGAGGTCGCCTCTTTTGCCAATGATCTTGAAAGGACCCACGTATCTAGGGGCAAGCTTCCCTTTGATACCGAAGCGACGAGTGCCTTTCATTGGAGAGACGCGGAGGTAGACATGGTCTCCGATCTCGAAAGCCAAATCACGATGCTTACTATCATAGTAACTCTTCTGGCGCGATTGCGCGGCTTTGAGATTATCACGGATGACTTTACACATTTCTTCAGCTTCAGTGATTAAGTCATTGCCAAGAAGTTGGCGTTCACCAGTCTCTGACCAATTGAGAGGAGTACGGCACTTTCTGCCATAGAGAATCTCGAATGGGGCCTTGCCCGAACTCGCTTGGAAGCTGTTGTTGTAGGAGAATTCAGCATATGGAAGACAATCTTCCCATTTCATGCCAAAGGAAATGACACAAGCCCTGAGCATATCTTCAAGAATTTGATTGACTCGCTCGACTTGGCCACTAGTTTGAGGATGGAAAGCTGTGCTGAAGCGAATGTTTGTGCCCATGGCCTTCTGGAAGGAGTCCCAGAACTTAGAGGTGAAGATGCTTCCTCGATCTGATGAAATAAATTGTGGAATGCCGTGCAAGGAGACAATTCTGGAGTTGTAGAGCTCTGCCAGCTGAGCTGCTGTGATGGATTCTTTGATTGGAAGGAAATGAGCCACTTTAGAGAGCTTGTCAATGACAACAAAGATAGCATCATTTCCGCGCTTGGACCTTGGAAAACCAGTCACGAAGTCCATTTCGATATGATCAAACTTCCATTCTGGGATAGCAAGAGGTTTGAGGAGACCAGCTGGTCGTTGGTGTTCTGCTTTCACTCTTCGACAGACATCACATTCATTCACGAATTGAGCAATTTCTCGCTTCATTCGAGTCCACCAATACGACTGCTTGAGGTCATGGTACATCTTCGTACTTCCAGGATGAATGGAAAGGAGAGAATTGTGCGCTTCGTTCATTATGACTTTCCGTAGATCACCTTTAGGAACCACAATCCGGTCCTTGAAGAACAAAGTGTCTCTGTCATCAATGCGATAGCACTTGTATTTGGAAAGACCCTTGTCGATACCACGTTTCACCTTCTTCACTATGGCATCAAGGAGTTGTGCCTCACGAATTTGATCTTCCAAAGTAGGAGAGACTATGAGGTTGGCAAGAAAGCCTTGAGGAACAACTTGGAGATTCAGCTTGCGGAAAGCTTCACAAAGATCCGGTTGGAAAGGCTTGAGAATTAAGCTGTTGCAATAAGCCTTCCTGCTTAAAGCATCTGCAATGACATTTGCTTTGCCTGGAGTATATTCGATACTCGGATTGTACTCTTGAATCATTTCGACCCATCGAGTCTGCCTGAGGTTGAGGTTGGGCTGAGTGAAGATATACTTGAGACTCTTGTGATCGGTGAAAATGTCCACTTGTCTTCCCAACAAGGGATGTCTCCACGTTATTAATGCATGGACAACTGCCCCCAACTCAAGATCGTGAGTGGGGTAGTTCTTCTCGTTGGGCTTCAACTGACGAGAGGTATAGGCCACAACTTTCTTCTCTTGCATTAACACAGCACCGAGACCTTGGAGAGAAGCATCACAGAAAACTTCAAACGGCTTGGATTCATCAGGAGGAGTCAAGACAAGAGCTGTGACAAGTTTCTCTTTGAGAGTGTTGAAAGCAACATCACACTCAGGAGACCAGACATACTTCACATGCTTCTGGAGGAGGTTGGAAAGAGGCTTTGCAATCTTAGAGAAATTCTCAATGAATCTTCGGCAATAGCTTGCAAGACCAAGAAAACTGCGGAGATGCTTGACATTTTGAGGAGGTTCCCAATTCACAATTGCGGACACCTTCTTGGGGTTAACAGCGATGCCCTTGGCAGAAATGATGTGACCAAGGAAAAGAACTTCATCGAGCCAAAACTCACATTTGGAGAACTTCGCATAGAATTGATACTCTCTGAGCTTGTCGAGCACCAATCGCAAATGTTTGGCGTGATCCTGCTTATTCTTGGAGAAGACCAAGATATCATCGAGATACACCAGAACGAATTCATTGGTATAGGGGTTGAAGATGAAATTCATCATCCGAGAGAACACTGGAGGAGCATTGACAAGGCCGAAAGACACGACAGTGTATTCATAAGAACCAAAGCTTGTTCTGAATGCTGTCTTGGGAATATCTTCTTCACGAATGCGAATCTGATGATAACCCATACGAAGGTCAAGCTTCGAGAATACTTTAGCACCTTTGAGTTTCTCAAATAGCTCATTGATGTTGGGAAGTGGGTACTTGTTCTTGATTGTCTTCTTGTTCAATGGACGGTAGTCGACACAAAGTCGGTCCGTGCCATCCTTCTTCTTGACAAAAAGAACACCACAACCCCATGGAGAAGAACTCGGTCTGATCAAACCCAGACGCTCTTGTTCATCGAGCTGTTTCTTCAATTCCTTCAGCTCGTTGGGTCCAAGCTTGTATGGACGCTTGCAAACGGGTTCAGTACCGGGCTCTAGTTCAATAACGAACTCAACTGGCCGATGAGGAGGCATACCCGGAAGCTCTTCTGGAAAGACATCTTGATACTCACAAACGACTGGAATTTGAGAGATGGCATTCAATTCGCCCTTCTCATTGAGAGAAAATAACCGAATGGTTTCATCACGAGCGGCATAAATAATCACATCCTCAGAAGAGTGTGTCAATTGAATTTCCCTGGCAGCACAATCAAGTTGAGCCTTGTGCTTAGAAAGCCAGTCCATCCCGAGAATAAGATCAATATCCGAGTCACCAAGAACAATTGGAGAAGACAGAAATTCATAGTCGCCCATCTTGATTGCGGAATCCCGAACGAATGCTCGAGAAGTCAGTTGTCGAGCCAGAGAAACAATAGACAGAGGACTCGGCAATACTTCAGTAACCAGATCATGCATAGCCACAAAAGGTCTAGAAATGAAAGAATGCGATGCACCAGTATCGAAAAGGACTTTTGCAGGAATATCATTAACAGGAAGATTACCCATTATCACATCAGTAGATTCCTCCGCTTGAGCTGCATTCATCATGTTCACCTTTGCAGACTTTGGATTATGCTTGACCACTGCATTGCTGGAAGATCTTACAGGAGGAGGAGGAGGAAGACGCCTTTGGTTGAAGCACTTGTTAGCATAGTGACCTTTCTGCTGACACTTGTTGCAAGTCACCTCTGAGAGTGGACGGTGATAAGGAGCATTGGACTTTGGAGCTTGATTCTGAGACTTGTTCTGATAGCCAGAGTTGGAAGAGTTGGAAGAACCATGGCCACCTTTGTTCTTCTGCTGATAAGGCTGACGAAACGGAGGAGGAGGAGGCAACCAAAACTTCTGTTGCTTAGCTGTCACAAGTGAGGAAGAAGAAGACTGAACTGCGTCCCTGACTCTCTTCTTAGAAGCTTCACACTTGAGCTGAGCAGCCTCTTGCTTCAGTGCCATATTATAGAATTGATCAAACTGAGTAGGCTCAACAAGAACGAGAGCTAACTGCAGATCCTCCTTAAGGCCACCTCTGAAGTGATAGATCATGCTCTTTTCATCAGGAACGTCTTGTTTAGCGAAGCGAGCATGTTTCTGAAACTGGATGTTGTATTGATACACAGACATGTTGCCTTGCTTGAGACTGCGGAACTCCTCACGCTTGCTCTCAACAACACTTTGTGGAATGTGGTGCGCTTTGAAGTCCCGACAAAAGTCAGTCCAAGTGATCACACGACCTCCTCTGGAATCTTTGTATTGTTGATACCAATCAGCAGCTTGGTCCTTGAGCTGGAAAGAAGCGAACTTGACATAGTCCTCAGGCCTGACTGCTATATTCAAAATGCTTGTTGATGTCCACGAGCCAATCATCGGCATCTGTGGCCTCGGCACAGTAGCTGAAAGACTTGGGCTGATTTGCGAGAAACTGGTTGAGAGTAGCAAAGTGAAACTGATTGTTGCCTTGACCTTGATTGCCTTGATTGCCTTGCCCTTGAGTATGTTCTTGCAAGAGTTGCAGAATCATCTGAGCATTGGCGTGTTGCCATGCCTCCGGAGGTGGAGGCGGTGGCGGAGGGTTCGCTTGACTCCCTTCATTGCGATCCGGATTCTGACGCGTTGGCGGAGCCATCCTGAAGAGGGTGACATCCGTTAGCATCTTGATAGACAAATAGATAAGTAGAATCAACGGATAGAAATTGCAACATATAGTCTTCACAATAAACATTCGAACGAAGAAGAACGAATGAATTCCGTAGTAAATCATCACACTTCCGTAAGTTGAGAAGCCACTTGAAAAAGATATGGAATCAACATATGACTTCGAAGCAACTCGAATACCACAATACAAAGCAAAACAAAGTATTGGCTTGCAGAATAAGCCGGAACAAACATATGATAGAGATTTCGTCCGAAGTTTTCATGGTGGGGCCCACACGGGCTCAATCGTACAGCACCATCATGTACAAGGCTGTGCACATGACATACGAAGCGTCCCCGAGTCGGCATAGCCATGGACTCTTTAAGACACTACGAGACCACTGTAAAACCAACCGTGTACAGGCGGACCACTAGACGTCGAACCCCAATCTCATATCATGCGTTTGTCGGAAAGATATCCTAAGGCTACTAGAATTCCCACTTATAAACTCCCGAAACTTTCTGGTTATGCAATCTGGTGTTGGGGATACAGGGGACACAAAATATATCACCCAAACTAGCAATCCCTAAATCCAGCTGTATCCATCCGTCAACACATAACCAAGAAACCTTCGGAAATCGTTTACCTCAACCTTCGAAAAGCATCCGTTATACAAGTTAGGAAATACTCCCAAACTCCCGCCCCAGTACTGGGTGGCGTCGAGGTGATCTCACCAACAACTGCATAAAAGAGATTTCGATGTCGGCGAAACTCAGGTATTCCAGAACTGCAACGATAAAATTGTGACGACAACACCTCGGAGCTCAACTCCCCGGGACACTGCCACAACCCCTAAATGTCAGGAGGCACCAAGAACAATGCTCTCGTCACAAAACCATCGGAACGATTCCAAGATACCCGCGTGATCCTAAAAAAAATTTAGTGAAATTTGAGGAGAGAATAGTCAAAACTTCTACGTCAGGAGACCTCACCAGAGCGACGAAGGGACTGAGGAGTAAAAAGAATCCTACTCTCCGATATATATAATCCTAAAACTCAAAACATTTTTGTTCTAGACTCAACAACGCCAGCGATTCGATCAAGCAGGGGGCACCTAAGTCGGGGATGGCTCTGATTACCAACTAGTAACGCCCACGACGCGGCTATATCTCCCACGTGTCGAGGCACGACTTAGAGGCATAACCGCATAGTGGTTTTGTCGCAAGAAGGGTCATCTTCGCACAATCCCATGTAATGAACAAGAATGGGATAAAGAGTTGGCTTACAATCGCCACTTCACACAATACATGAATATAATTCATACATCATCCAAAATACAATAATAAAGACCGACTACGGTCAAAATCCAGATGAAAATAAGACAACCCCAAATGCTAGATCCCCGATCGTCCCAACTGGGCTCCACTACTGATCATCAGGAAAAGACACATAGTAACGACCACGTTCCTCGTCGAACTCCCACTTGAGATCGACGCCATCATCTGCACTGGCATCGTCGACACCTGCAACTGTTTTGGTAGAATCTGTGAGTCACGAGGACTCAGCAATCTCACACCCGCGAGATCAAGACTATTTAAGCTTATAGGAAAGGAAGGTGTAATAAGGTGGAGCTGCAGCGGCAATAAGCATATATGGTGGCTAACATACGCGAAAGAGAGCGAGAAGAGAAGCAACGGAGCGGTCGTCAAGTAGCAATGACCAAGAAGTGATCCTGAACACCTAGTTACGTCATACATAACTCAGACCGTGTTCACTTCCCGGACTCCGCCGAGAAGAGACCATCACGGCTACACACGCAGTTGATGTATTTTAATTTGGGTCAAGTGACAAGTTTTCTACAACCGGACATTAACAAATTCCCATCTGCCTCATAACCGCGGGAACGACTTTCGAAAGATAATACCCTGCAGGGGTGTCCCAACTTAGCCCATCATAAGCTCTCACGGTCAACGAAGGATAAACCTTCTCCCGGAAAGACCCGATCAGTCTCGGAATCCCGGTTTACAAGACATTTCGACAATGGTAAAACAAGACCAGCAAAGCCGCACGAATGTGCCGACAAATCCCGATAGGAGTTGCACATATCTCGTTCTCAGGGCACACCGGATGAGCAGTCCGTACAACTAAAACCAATCCTCGAGTTTCCCCAAGGTGGCGCTGCAAAGGGCTCTAGTTTGGACCAGCACTCAGAGGAACACTGGCCCGGGGGTTTAAAATAAAGATGACCCTCGGGCTCTAGAAAACCCGGGGGAAAAAGGCTTAGGTGGCAAATGGTAAAACCAAGGTTGGGCTTTGCTGGAGGAGTTTTATTCAAGGCAAACTGTCAAGGGGGTCCCATAAATCACCCGACCGCGTAAGGAACGCAAACTCAAGGAACATAATCCCGGTATATCAGAAACTAGGGCGGCAAGAGTGGAACAAAACACCAGGCATAAGGCCGAGCCTTCCACCCTTTACCAAAATATATAGATGCATTAATTAAATAATAGATATTGTGATATACCAACATATCCATGTTCCGACATGGAACAAACTTCAACTTCACCTGCAACTAGCAACGCTATAAGAGGGGCTGAGCAAAAGCGGTAACTTAGCCAATCAACGGTTTGCTAGGAAAGGATGGTTAGAGGCTGACATGGAAAAATGGGAGACATGATATAGCAAGTGATAGGTAGCGGAGCATGGCAATAGAGCGAAACACTAGCAAAGCAAAGATAGAAGTGATTTCGAGGGGTGGTCATCTTGCCTGCAAGATTCTCAGAGTTGTCGAAAGCTTGATCCTCGTAAGCGTACTCAACAGGTTCCTCGTTCACGAACTCGTCTCCCGGCTCTACCCAAGACAAGAACACAAACAAACGGAACCACAATCAACCACGAGAAATGCACAAGCAACATGATGCAAAACATGTATGATATGCAAGATATGATATGCGATGCATATGCGTGCTCCAGGAGGAAAATGATGAACAAGGCAGTAACTTGGCAAACCAAGCATGCCACTGGAAAGATGAGATGATATCGGTCGAAATCGATATAAAGATCACCGGAAACGGATGCACGGTTTGCAAATGGCAAGCAAAACAAGAATGACACGAATCTGCGATTAACAGCATGATAGCACTTAAAATGCAACAAACAGCAATGCTACAGCACTCCAACATAGCAACAAAGCACATGGCAGTAATCTACAGGAGATGCTTGACAAAATATGAACACTGAGCTATGGCTAGATCACAACATATCAAGCTTAAACAAGCATGGAAAAAGTGCAAAAGATAACAGGTTCACAGACGGTGAAAAACTGGACATGGCAGAAAACAGCATCAGGTAGCTATGTTCAGAGCACGAAAACAACATGCTACAGGCACTTAACATAGCAAAACAAGGCATGGCAGTGTTCTACTAAATGCATATGAGAAAAGTCCCTTACTGACATAAGCCTAAAAGGACTAGAAGATATGCTGGCAAGCATATAAACATAGCAAGTTTCGTTATCAGGTTTCAGACTTAGCAGAAAACAGAGCAGGGCAGAAACAATAATATGTAGGTCTCTTTGTGAGCTTGATACACTTACTACAGAGCAATGCATGAAAAAACAAGTATACCTACAGTAATATGGAATGTTTATGAAGCTATCCATGGCAAGGACAAAAGCATAGCATGTATGGATCAACTACAACAAGCTTGGCAAAATTGCATATCATGTTAAGAATCTGCCAGAAATATTGTATAGTAAAAGTAGAGCAAGATCGAGTCATGCTATGGTACTCCCTAATTGCAAACAAGGGCAGGAATGGAACAATTACAACTATATCTACAAAACATCCTTACTGAACATCTCCAAAATATGCATGGATCTCTCTGTAGCATCAAGTTTTCATGGAAACAGAATAACAGCAGACAAGGACTTAGAGAAATCACTAAGTCCCTGAAATCAGAAACATTACGGAGCCTACTTTGCATGGTTGTGCTACTCACCACAGAGATCACCAAAATATATGGACTACACCACTAGAAAGATGGCATGGCATACTTCAAAACACGTGTAGAGCTCATGCCCATAAGATGCACAGATTTAAAGATACAAAAATGACAAATCTCCAAGTTCTGATAAGAACCAGAGAATAACAGCAACTAGCCCTCTTCCAATAGAGATTTTGGCATCAAGATGACCTCTAATGAACATGGTGCAATTGAACAAAATGTAGAGCATCACGAGGCGAACAATTTGACATATTACACGCGCGAATTGGAGTTACATGCAAGGAGTTATGCAACTATGAACAGAGGCACTTGCTGTAAAAATCCAGGACTTAGAAAATTAGAGGGGGGCTCGGGGTCAACCTGCGCGTTGACCGGATCTGGATCCCGATCGGGAAGAGCTCGAGCTCGGCTCGGGGGCGCCGCTGGACGGCAATGGAGGAGGAGAGGGAGGCCGGTGGCGGGGCAGGTCCGAGGCG
>NC_057799.1:419510411-419623699 GCF_018294505.1 Triticum aestivum | reverse complement strand
GTTGGAGATGCTCTAACACCGCTCTAGAGACCTTTGCGCCTTTTCCCTACTTCAAATTCTTTGATAATTCCAAACTTCCTATGGAGAAAATTTTAATAAATAATCAAAATGGCAATGTAGTAAAATGCACATAAGAGACATATTTAACTAGAGAAAGCCATGCATCTGGAATTATTGATATCAGTTTTACCTAAGAATACTTTACCACATAAGAAATGTAGAAAGCTGAAGCCGAATCTATCTACTAATGGGAGTTGCCAGCCACTTGGAACCATTCATGTGGAGCTACTGCAGGAAGAACTTTGTGATCTTGCTCAGTTTGTTAGCTATACTGCGGAGTAGATGGCAGTACTGTCATACAGTATCGTGTACGTCTGTACGTGCCAAGTGGATCCACCTACGTGGCACGATCTATTTTTTCCTTTTGGGAGACGCTACATGACATGATTGATTACTTGGTGCGTCTGTCTGTCATGTCGACGACGTTGATGAGCCATGATGGCAGCCATGCGACCCCCTCCCCGGCTACAGTGACAGTATCTAGAGCTAGCTCGCTTGCCCCCTCCCATGCTGGCAGCGGCCTCTGTTGGTCTGCTGGTTCAAGATGACGAGACAAAAAGGCTTCTTTCACGCTCTCACGTGCCGCTGGAATAGTCGACAACGCTGCACTGTCATAAGCCGTGGCTTTCTAATTAGCAATCATTGCATGGCCGGGCCGGGGATGCGAGCTCTCGGTCTGTGAATATGAACCTGCGGTTGTGATTATTCTTGGACTCACAGAGAGGTGCGGTGCGTTTGTGCTGGCTTTCGTCTTAAGCAACGGATATTCCATGGATATGTTGCTTCGGGGCCAGCTTAGTGGCTTGATTAGCACTCCTTCACCGGAGTTGGTTTCCTACCAACGTAGGAGTACTGTTCTATGCAATTATACATGCTCGAGCACCTAGACATCTACTCCCTCCGTTCCACAATACATGTCTTCCATTTGTCAAAATATAGAGTATCTAGACATGTTTTAGTATATAGATACATTCATTTTTAAACAAATGGAAGTCAAGTATTTTGAAACGGAGGGAGTAGCTAGTATACATATGTAGCTTCTGAATGATTCGTCCATCACCGTGACTTCGTGAGCCATTTCCCTGTCGTAGCAGGGCAGCTGGGCAGGTACATATTTTCGGCGTCGGTAATTCACGTGTGCATGCACTACTTGCCAGAGCCACGCCACCGGTTTCGATGTGTGGCCGCCGGCAAAACGGACCAGCCTGCCAACCTGCGCGCCCATCGTCGCGGCGACACACCATCCACGCACGGAACGGCAAACGCGGCCCGGCGTTACGGGCGGGCAGACCACCGAAGCAGGCAAGTCAGATCGGGGCCCGGGGAGCGCGACGGCTTTCTTCTCCCGGTGGAGGCGACGGCGACGGCGACGCGCCCCCGACGCGTGTCGCGCCGAGAGTCCGGCGCGGGGAGATCACTATGTGCTTATCCCGTCCACGTCCACGTCGACCTCCGCTCGCTCGCACGCATGAACCACTCCGTGATCCGCGAGTCGTCGGCACGGCGGGTTTCCCTTTCGGGCATGGCTGTCCCGCCGGCGCCTGGCGGAACGGTTCAACTTGCCAGATCGGCACTAGAGACGCGGAGCAGAGAAATGTCCGGATAATGGCAACCGGGCCAATCATGGCAAGCAGGCAGGGTCATTTCCACCTTTTGTTTTTGATGAAGGAGCAAAGGTCACCGCGACTTCAAGGGATGGGTGGCCGCTCTCCTTCCACTACGTTCCGTTGGAAAATACATACACTGGTTTAATTTGACAGTGATCGGTTCTTCAAAGTATGTTATCTACCGGCAGATCATTTCCGGGCGCTTCTTTTCCTGCCGGGCGGATCGACTTGTGTCAATGCTTCGTTGCCATGTGTGCCGCGACTCCGGGTTCCCGCTCCATGCCCAATGCATCGCACGCGTATCTGTACCATTCTTCAAGGACACGCATTTTTTCTAGTCGTAATGACAGCACCATTCTTTAGAGATTTTTGTACCGAAATCCTGTTTCAAGCCTTCACGTCTCCTGTCCTGTCACGACGAGTACGGCAATACGCATTCATTAGTTCAGCTAATCAATCGGACCAAACCTTCCCAGTCGAAAGTACTACTGACCAATTTATATCCAGTTTAGTATCATATCCTGTTTGACGTGGCACCTCCTTTTCACACCACTACTCCAGCCTCCATCGACTTTCTATACTGAACTTGCTCATGTTCAGACTTCAGAGACACCATATCAAACCGGTTTATTACAAAAAGGCTAAAGGAACTAGGGCATCAATTGGCAGAGATGCCAATGTTAGGTCGTTTGCAACTAGCACGAGAAGCCAGAGACGAAATGGCCTGCTTGGATCCCTCCATACTTTAGGCCAAGAACATCTCTTTCCCTCAATCATGCGTGTTCTTTGCTCGGTTTCAAGTTTCAGCGAAGTTTGTACTATTCAGGGCTGAGGGTTTATGCCCCCTGCCCGCAAACATCACAACAGGGGCGTGAGAACAATTCGGAACACGCTGCCAAAAACAGGAGAGAAAAACGTACTTGTGGTTTCATAATCGAATGTCGGTCAAACCGCGATCTGCAAAGATCCGTTGGGGATGCAGACACCAGGGACAGTTGACCAAAAATCTGCAGGTGCTTGTATATATAGTTCTAGCTCCTTCCCACTGGCCAGGACGACTAATTCTGAGTGGTTGGCACTAGGCCTTGCAGAAATTGACCTCTAAAGATGCCATCATCAGAGTGGATTACTATATTTCATAGCAAATCAGCAGTCAGAGGCAGGAACACACTAGAATGCCAGATAATCGCCCAAAAAACGTCGGTTTCAGCTTGTCCATGGCTATGTGTCCAGGCAATGGGAGACTACAGCAAAGCAGTGCAACAGCCTGCATGTCATCCAGTATGTCAGCTCAGAATATAATAAATGTGAATAACTTATGTTGATACAGGTGTTCATTGTGAGGATTTTCAAAGGAGATAGCCACAGAAGAATCCCAACTACTTCAGATTTGCATTGATCATCACCAATGTCATGGCATGGACAGCTTCGGTCTCTTGTAAACTACCGCTGCTTTCTGGTGCGCAAAGCATGTGCCCAGAACTGAAGTGCAGATCATGTCAGCAGCTTAAACCAAAGCAAACATGATCAACGAAGTAAGAAAAAGCATGTAAAGATTTTGTGTGGAATGTTTGCACTAGGGTCTTCTATACGGTCATTGTCTCGCCTCCTGCATGTTCGCAAATAACCTAAAATACTCTAGTTTTCAAACTGAAACATCCAGAGACCTATTCATATAATGTAGAACAAGATGTCACATGCATCATGCCATCAAAAAATAACTAAATGTGGACCAGACATCACCTAAAATAATGATTTGGATGTGAACTAGTTATGTTTCCCTTCTCTAAAAGTCACTATCCCACTTCCACCATGTCCAACCAATAGGTTATGTGATTGGCATGTTTAAGAAAGTAACTTTACCTGGGATCAATTCGTTTTATATGGGGTCAAAAAAATCAGAATACTTCCTGCATCATCAGAAAGTAACCACATTATAAGGATAACAAAAAGCAAATGTGATACCAGCTAAAGAAAGAAACGTGTATCTGTAGCTGGTTATTAACCAATCCGCATCAGTTTGGCAACATTAGAGTTAAGATTTTGGTTACTAAGCCCAGGGATATTGGACGTTTTCATGCATCAGTATGAAAAAGTAATCGAATGAAGGCAAACAGATGCCATCTCCATCTGAGTTACTAGTATAAAGGTGTCTGTACAAACATAATGACATTGTATAACACTGACTGTTAGTTAAGGTAATAACTTATATATAAGTAGGTTATGATAATTGGAGCAGATGTGGGGGCTTCTTCTGTATCATCTGGCGTCAAGTATTTTATGTACTACACACTAAGTCGATCGGGGTACAAGATGAAGTGCAGCCAATTACTCAAAGGTTCACTACTTCACTTCTTGTCACCATGGTTATGCAGGAGATGCATTCTTCCACCTTGTAATCAAATAAAAAAGAACACGTGTGCCATAACATCAATATTACTGAGATCATCACACCAACTAACAATTACACAAGTCGAAACCTAAAAAGATAAAAGGACTCAGATACTAAATTTGCAGAGAGAGCGTTTGTATAATAAAACTGGCTTTTATGCACTCATCCAACCAAGGACACAAAAATATCAACATATTTATACTCAACTTTCATTTACTCCACCTTATGTTGACATGTGCATACCAGTCTGTGCGCAATGAGCAGCAATGGAGAATGCACAATAAACCATGGGTAATATAACCAGTTGGACAGTGCATTAACAGGCAGGGAATTCAAAATAACCTTCTCTGATGGCTCAAAGATTTAACATCTAGTGTGCACAAATTTAAAGCAAATCAAAACCTTCTGGTGTAAGAATTCAGGCCTGCATTCATATCCTCAGAAAAGCAACTGAAGCTTCTAATTCCTGGACCAGTTTCCACTCTTTCCCCCCGATTTGTGCTGGAGACAGATATCTGTTATACATATGTCCTTTGAAGCTGCTTTGCACATGTCATAAACCGTCAGTCCGGCAATGGTCACTGCAGCCATTGCTTCCATTTCAACCCCTGTCTTCCCGCAAGTGGTGGCTTCCCCTTCTATGACAACACTAGAGTCCTCTTCATTGAGAGTGAGATCAACACGAACATGGGAGAGATTAATGTTGTGGCACAGGGGTATGAGGTTACTAGTTTGCTTCGCACCAGTTATTCCAGCTATCTTTGCAACAGTAAGTACATCGCCTTTGGCAATCTGGTTTGACGCCACCAAGTTAAATGCCTTCTGGCCTAGCAAGACCCTGCAGCTGGCTATAGCTACTCTCTGACTGTCATGTTTGGGTGAGACATCAACCATCTTTGCCTGGCCACTGCAATCAACATGGGTAAGACCCGGTTGTGTCTCCCGGGCTGCAGGAGTGGGATGGACTGCTTGCTGAGGAGGATTTGAGCCCAAAGGGCTGGCTGAAGGAGATTCGCCAAATATCGATTCCATTTCCTGAAATTACAAAGTTCAAGATAATTATTAATGCCCAATGACAAAATATATTAGTACGAGGACAGTTCACAATACTCATGACTACGTCAGAAACCTATATTAGCTTGTGTAGATTTTTGTCTTTAAGAATTCTGCATACTATAATTCAGAACCAAAGGGAACAGATTCAGTTGGTAAATTCTAAATGGGGAAAGCTTAGAGAGGAAAATGAAACATACTGGATAGTAAAGTATCTATACTCCTATATAATGTGCCAGTTTTCAACTTTTGAATCTACAACCTCTTTCTCTCTCATCCCAGCATCCCGAAATCAATACCAACCGTCGATTTAACTCTCCATGATGAAGATGTACAGTCGGATCCATACCGAATCAAATCCAACGATTGTGATACGTCGGATTCGCAGTTGGCCAGAAGGCGCACTTTGGATTTTGGTGCGTCCACCTCACGCTCAAATCGAAGCACCTGGAACCTTATCAGATTATCTCGCAGCTTCCAGTTCCACCGCAGCTCCTCTGCTTCGCCGCCTCCTTCGTGCTTGCGCTCTCCCAACGCCCCCTGTTCTACAAGCTCTCTTGCGCCAGCTTCCCCCAATCATCGCCACATTTCAAGTGAGTCATCTACTTATGGACGTCCTCAATCATTATAACATGTTTTAATATGATTAAATGCAAATTCCTATCTTTAGTTTCCACGTCCAGTAAGAATAAACTATACCTCTTTTATTAAGCAAATCTTCCCGGTGATGTTGGTTCACAGGACACACAATCAAAAGTTCATGTTGTTCTCAACTAAGTCGTGTTCAGTATCTTTGTTTTCACTGGATAGACGATTAAGGTAAAACAAACTGTATTTTAACCCTGTAGGCTGTAGCTAACAATAGCTGTTCTTTCTCCTTTGTCAGGCTGTAACAGTTCTGTTAGCAACACCACATTTCTTCAGCAAGGACTTGAAATCAGGTTGTAACTACAGTTTTTTTTTTCTTTACCTGCACTGTAGTACCGGACCTTAGTTTTTCTTACTTTCTAAATCAGTGTCATAATAGTTTAAGTCAAGCAAAGTACTGTGTATACATCTTAAAAGACAATGCATAAACCTTTAGCTTCGATTGTCTTTTTGGTGTTCCAATTATACAATCTGTGTCTAGAACATCATTAATGGGATTCCATATCCTTGTTCTGTCATGAGTACACTGAATTATTTGTTTATTATACAGTTATGAAGTTATGTTATTCAAGAATGGATGTATAAGTGGAATAGTAGTACTTTGGGATTTCTTTCAGTCGGTTCGATTTGGCAGCCATCTGTTCAAACATTTTTCTTTTGTTTAGAGCACATGAACTGCACTAGAATATTTTGACATCTTTGGAAGTTAAGACACATTTGAGAAAAGTTACACATGATCATGATGGATGAAGAATGAATGATATATAGACAAAACAGCTGTAAGTTTCTATTATTGGTGATAAAAAAATGCAGCTCCAGAATTTGTACTGAACTAGATGTTCATTTCAGTCAGTTGTTGCTGAAAGTTGGAATTACAGGAGTGGTCAAGAGAAGTTGGCCCAACTATGATTCTTGGCACCGATCCCGTCCATGAATCTGACGGTCAGAATGAGTGGATCCACGGCCCCATGGTTTTCCTAAATTTTATCCAATTAATATTATTCTGAATCATATGAATAACACCATGTTTTTTTGGAAGTAACATTGTGATATGGAAATAGCCTAATTAATCCTCTTTCTCGCGTGCACCCTATTTGCTTAACGCTAGATCGTGAATTTGCTTAATTTTGCTTGAGTGGATATATCTGCTGATAACTTTTGCTACCCATCAATTTTTTTGAAAAAAAAGACGCATATCAAGGTTGCAGTTTGGGTCATAATTCGGATATCCCATTTTTCTTTTGCCATTGAAGATCCTATACCCTGAGCATATGAAGAAATAAATTTGCTTTAGTTTAAATTAGGACATGTTTTACCTCTTCTTTGACAAAGTTAATTTGTTATCATGTGCCGTGCGCCCAAGCCATGAACAGAAACTTCCTTTCTCACATATATTATCTATATTTTGTTTGAAGCCATGATTTGTCCATGTCCTATAGTTCATTTGGGTATTAGTCAATATAATTTTCGTGGTGTAAATCATTTGATACGTATAACCTGATTTCTGGATGTGTTCTACAGGAAGAGTCCAAGGCTGCACTATTTCACCTTTTTTGCCACACGTAGGGAGTAGTAGACTATAATTCACCAAACTTAAGCGTGCTACAACAGGACATGGTTATCTTACAGCTCAGGTATAAAGGGAAAAGTAACTATCATGGTCATGTTGGACACCCAACCTGAAGATACCAAAAAACACCACATGCAAGTACACGGCAATTACGTAATTGCCATTACCCAAAGCATCAAACGACAAATATGTCTAGTAATCTAGCCATGTCTAGTCTCAATAAGATGAGTAAATAACAGTAAAGGAAAAGAAAAGCTTACACATGACGAATTATTTAAAGAGAGTGAAGAAACCTAACCTTATTGAGCTCCGCTATAGAATCAGAAGGGATTCCAGTAGCAAAGCATCTCCAGCCTCTACTTCTTTCTATTCTTGGGAGAATGAAGCGAAAGATGGACATGTGTAAACAATTGGCGCACAGTTTACACTTCTGCAAGGAATAAGTAAACAGAAAAAGAGAAATTTTAGCACAGAGATACTCTCTACCTGAAGTCTTAATAACAACTCCAAGGCTAGGCTGCCCAGATATGATGATACAGATACCGCAAAACGGCAACTTTTCAAAAATGCAGCGATACATTTTCATATATATAGATACTAAAACTATATAGATATTAATGATTCTATGCAGGAACGGGAACATAATTGTTTTCCAATCCCACGAGCCAACACACCACTCAAGCTCACCAAATCATGATAACTGAACGTGCAAGCTGCCAAGCTCATCAAATCACAATGACTGCACGAGCAAGACACACCAAGACATTAGTGATTGCACCGGATGTATCCAGATGTATCAGCATATCCGGGCAGTATCCACCTCTTATAGACTGGTTTTCTGCCGTATCCATGTTTCATAGCTCAAGGTGAATGTGTGACGAAAACCTACTCATTTGAGTGTATAACATGATTACCCCCCACCCTACCACCACCACAAATAGTTTTAGAACATGACACAATCCAAATCCATGTAGCAAATGCAGGAAATCCTATCTCCATTTAATTCTTCCCAGAGTTCCAAATCGCCTATGTCCATTTGGCTTGTGGAACGGAGCTGTCCTTGCAAATTTGGAGGCCCAATTCAAATTCTTCTGAAATCAGGATTGGTCTGCAATTCCAACTTTTGTGTTTGCTTGCTAGAAGTTCGTAGTTTCCCCATGGAAACTCATGGCAATGCCAACTTACGTCTGCCTATTCCTCAAACAATCATGTCTGTCTTCCCAAGTTGGATTATATTCCCTATAGTGAGTAGCCTGATCGTATATGTCAAGTTGGGTGTATTGGAATTTTTGTAATTTTGTTCATATGGGAAAAAAATTAACTGGGTTCTATTCCTAGCAAGATGTAACTCCTCGTGAGAAAACTGAAATGCCCCTGTTCCAATTCTACCCTTTGTTACTAACAGGTTGAGCTGTTCTCTCCAGCGCCAGCGAGCCTCCGAGACAGCCAGCGCCCCTCCGAGATGGCAGGCACACACAGCCTTCTCCTCCTCTCGTATCTTCTCTTCTAACTAAAATACAACGGATTCGTACCTAATAACACTATTAACATGAAAATGAATCCATAATTATGCAGTTACCAAAAAATGGATCATTTGATCCAAGAACGGCGATGTAATATACTCGCTCCGTCCCTAAAAGACATTTTTTGATACTATGATAGTGTCAAAGAAACGTCTTACATTCTCGGACGGAGGGAGTAGCTTATGGATATAAAATTGGAGCATTCATATTCCCCACCAAGCATACCTCTCGCAAAGACCACCATAAAACTTCAAGCAATACGAGATGGAAGTCTCATAGACCAAAGAAAATTGGGGGAGAGCCCTCCGCCTGCTGCTTCGTTGATTGCCCAACACAAGAGGCGAGAGAAGCCTACCTATGTCTGGGGGCGAGGGGTGCGTCCTTGTGCAGCTTCGGGTGGAGCGGATCCTAGACCAGCGTCGAGGAGGACTCGACGACGGGTCGGCGTCCAGATGGCGAGCGGGCGACTGGGCGGCTCGTTGGGGAGGGTCTAGGCGACGGCGGTGCAGATTATTCCTAGGGCGGCGTCGAGGAAAGGGTTCGTCCGGTCGGCGGTGGGTCGGACGAAGGCGGCGGCGGGTCGGAAGGTTGCGATCACTACTCGGGCCAAGCGCGGGAGGCCCACGGGAAAGATGTACCGGCCGGCCCATGGGTGCGGTTCAGGCTGCAAGTGGACGCGGGCTGCCCGCGGTGCCCATGTAAAAGCCCACATAATCTATGTTCGTGGACACCCTCGAATAAAGTGACTAATTAAGTGGGATGTGTGGGTTTGTCCCGCGACGCCCGCATCGAGCCCACGTCCATCTCACTTCTCGAATCAGGCAGGCACGCCGTGACGATGCATCGGGGGGAATAAAGACAGGCCGCCGTGTAGTTCCGCCATAGCCGCAGCGCCGCCTTCCACCTCCGCCATGGCCGCCTTAGCGCCGCCGTGGACGTCGTCGTCCAGCTCCGACATGGCCACCCAGTCCCGCCATGGACGCCACCTCAACGTCGCCGTCCATCTTCGTCATGGACACCCCAACTCTGCCATGGATGCCGCAGCATCTCTGCCATGGACCGTGACGAACTAAAATCCCTCAAAAAGGGCAATAATTTTCGACGTTTCTAACTTCTGAATGAATCTCGTCCGAATTATTGGCCGCCGCAGCTCGTCTTCTCCTCATTCATTCTGTTGCGTTCATCTAACGTAACAGATCTTCTCCCCCACCCCAGCAGCTCAAACAACGAGAGACAGAGAAGGCGTGAGAGAAAATGGCCGGTATGCTCGCGTATGACGAACAGCGGTGGAGGCAGGTGGAGGAGAATAATCGCAAGATGGAGGAGCTGCACTGCACCACCTCTCTGCCGCCGTCAGGGAGGCCTTGCCGACTAGATCGCAGGCCAAGCCTGTGAAGCGGAAGCAAGTGCCGGAGGACGCCACGGTCCGGTCTCTCTGAGCAGCCCAAGTACCGGCACGAGGTACGATCGATACCTCCAGCTAGGAGTGTTGGTCGATCTTTCTTCCTTTGATTCAGTTACGTGCTATGGATCGGTTACTAGCGAAAGAAACATTTACTCATGTTTGATGACATGTGGGATGTGGGATACCCACGAAACCCACTTATCCCGTTTAAAACTATGTGGACAGATACGGGCCTTCCACATATACGATGTGGCGGATGTGGGGCGGACGCGGGCCTCCCGCGGAGAGTCCCACTTGCAGCCTGAGGTGCGGTTGGTTTTGCGTAGTCCGCCGCAATATGATGAGCACGAGCGGAAAATGAGAGTCGTCAGGCCTCGTTTGGTAGAAGTGGATTGGGGAGGTTTGGCGAGGGGGGGTTTCAGGGGATTGGGTGAATCTCTTCCTTTCACCCAATATCTTCAAACCCACTTGAATCCCCCAAACTCCTCCATCCATAATCCTCTTTGTTTAAAATTTCTGTTTGGTAGGCAAGGTTTGCCATATTGACATAACATGGTGTAGAATATTTAAAAATCCGATCTTTACAATGTAACTAACTCCCCTTATATCCTTGCTACATAATTGTGAAGGTCACGTAATAAAAATGAGACAAAGTTGCTACATGGGAATAATTTAGCAGCAGTTTTTCCATCCAGCTTGTTTATTGCTGCTTCTTTTGATGCTTGAGAACGTGATGAAACAAAAAGAGATGAATATTAAAGTGCCTTCAAAAAAACTGTTATAGCAAATAGCTTTGCTAGATGAACACTAGTTCTATTTACAGAGGGAGTAATACATATGAAAGCATAATAGGAGCTTTGGCTAACGCATCCCAGTCACAGCCTGCTGCCAGAACTGCCACCTAGGCACATGCTCCAAGTGGCATAAACTGAATCATTTTACTCCCCCAATCCAAAACAAGTGTGGTGGTCTTAGTAGTTGGTGCAAAACTACAGAATAGTAGTAATGATTTTGACACATTTAATCCCGTACTCAGACAAGTCATACACGTTGGTGCAAGACTACAGAATAGTAGTTGTACTCCTGTTAGATCTCAGCATATACAAAATTGTACCAACGTGTTTGTGATATTTTCCTAGCTTTGCCAACAGAAAAAACAACTAATTAGTGCAATGGAAGACTAATATTTGCACTAGTAGTTCAAGGTTTTTTTAAAAGAAAAAAATCAAACTGTCAAACTATGAATCACTGAACAACTTAGACGGAAGTAGACAGACGTCCAGTTGAATGCCCCAAAGGCAGACGATGTGGAAGGTGGTGGGTTCTTTATTAAGTTTGCTAACGTAGTCTCTCAAGTTTTTTTCTTCAAACAAGCATGCTCTGTCACCTTGCTACTATTCGGCGACGACGACAATAGAATGATTAGTGCGACATAATTCACTAGTACTCCTCTCAGCTAGCAGATCCAAGTCTACATTACTCTCCCACATATAAACTGGATATGTTGTTATGTTAGCTCCGTCAACTTGCTCTAGTACAGAGATATGCCACCAAAATAAACTGGATTTTGTCAGCCCATCAACTTGCTCTAATGGTTCAGTTAGCTCCATCATATAATTAGCACTAGAAATCGCAGACAAAATACAAATAGCTAGACAAGGTTGTGTTCAGTTCAGATGAGTAGAAAAGCAAACATCAATCAAACCATCACTGATACAGATATAGAACCAGAACTGCAACATTCTAGATAGATACCAGTTTGCAAAATCAACAAGTTCAGTCCTTACAACCTACGAACCAACAAAGTGTTGTTAATCATCTAGCACTCGAACGACTACTACCACTACTTGGAGATACAGAAGCAGAGTCAGCGACCACTAAGACGAGCTGCTGCTGGTGGTGGTATACTAATTGCAGAGTACTGGAGTACAAAAAAATGGCAAGGCAAACAGTTCGGTTTGCACCACAGACAAAAGTGCATCATTATTTCTCAATCTAGTAAAAATGAACTTGCTGATTCAAGCTGAAAGAACATGCGGTGCCCCCATGTTTGGTTTTGGTAATTAATGACAATCTCTACGGACTAATGGTTGCCTTGAGTTATATTTGAAGTATTTGTTCATATGCTTTTCTTGGAGTCCATTTGTTGGTTTCGAGGAGAGTTTGTGATGACCAAGGTGCTATTCAAGGAATTACCAAAAGATTGGTCATGTGAGAGGTTGATCAAGACTAAGTCAAAGAGTGAATCAAGTTGATCAACACACAAAGCATAGAAGATGTACTGAGAGGGATCAAGTGATCCCATGGTATGGTAAGCTTTGTCAATTACGCTTTGTGTACTAACCCATGGTCTTCGTGAGAGTTCTTTGTGGGGTTAGGTTGCGGTGTGCATGTTCAAGTGATGCATCACGAAGAGATCAAGTGCTTGAAAATTGCCGTCCATTGTGGTGACAATGGACTTGTGAAGATGTGTCGAAGAGTGGCTCATCCATAGTGGAGTATGGGGAGCAATCTACTAGTCTTCACCGAGCCAACGCAATCAAGAAAGGTGGTCCAACTTGAGGAAGTCAAGATCGTCTACATCTAGCTCAAGTGGACTTTGTGCAAGGCAAAGGTTTGGCCTTGATAGGTTCTCTATTTTACCGGTCTCATGGTGGTAGTTTGGAGACCGGGTTATAGGATCGATTGTCGTACTATCAAGGGGGGCTCTCAAGTGAGTAGCTTGATCGTATCGTTCGTAGAGAGCTCAAACCATTGCATGCTTGCATCATCTTTCTTGGTTCTTGTTTGGTTTTCTCCTTGTGAGATTTGGAGCTTATGGTCATCTTCTTGACAAGCTCGAGTTCATCGAAAACGGAGTTCACATGCTTCTTCTATTGTGTTTTCGGTGTTGGAGGTTTACCGGTCTTATTCGAGGAAGGGTTCTCACCATTTTCTTATGAGCCTTTTATAATTTACTTCTTATTGTTATTTCTATCAAGATTGTATTAGCCCTTGTCGCTAGCTTTCCAACAAATTTGGTTTCGTTAAATTTGGAGTCCGTTTGCAGAAGTTGTGTCAGTTTTGGTGTCCTTAAAAAGGCTGCAGTGGTACTACCGCTTGGAGGGGATGTAATTTTTTACTACCGCATTTGGGAGCGGTACTACTGCGGCTACTTCCATGGCTACTTCCGCTCCGGACCAAAAACTCGTCATAAGTCCAGCGGTGGTAGGCACGGATGTATTTTTTAGTACCGCTCGCAAGCAGTAGTGTCGCTACCCTTAGCGGTAGTACCGCTACCCCTAGCGGTAGTACCGTGAGGATGAGCGGTAGTACCGCTCCGGCGGTTCTACCAGCCTTTTGCCTCCTCGATGTTGTTTTTCAAAGGGCTTTCACCGCCCTAGCGGTAGTACCGCTCCCACGAGCGGTAGTACCGCTCTGTGCGGGCTGTGAGCTAATGGTTGGGTTTTTCCCCACCTATAAAAGGGGGTCTTCTTCCCCAATGAACCTTATCCTTTGAGCTCCTTTTCTTCCCCCATTGTTGACCTTCTTCGAGCTTGCTAACTCTCAATCCCTCCATGGATTCTTGCTAGTTTTTGGGGGAAAAGACAGAGGAGATCTAGATCCACATTTCCACCAATCAGATCACTTTCTCCTCTATGTGAGGGGAACCCTTTGGATCTAGATCTTGGAGTTCTTTGTGTTCTCTTCATCTTTGGACTTTAGCACTTCGAGCACTCCAAATGTTTCACATGCTTGTGTCGATAGTCCTTGCATATCATGTAGAAATTGCTTGACTAAATCTCATAATGATATGCTTACTATGTCTTGTTGCCATGATAAAAATGCATCTATTTCCTTGAATTGTTGTGCTAACAATGTAGAGGAAACCCAACACCCCATGGAACAAGATGTGGTCCTGAATGGTGCTTCAAGGGATCCTACATCATCATCTAATGTAGTTTGCCTTATGGCCAGGGCTTCAAAGGTATCTCCCACTTTGAATCCCAATATATCTTGTGATGATATTGATGATGGCAAGAACGATGAGTCGATGATGATGTTGATTATGATGAAGAGAATGATAATGTTGCCTCCTTAAAAATTAAGGGGGGAATGATTTTTAAAGCTCTTCTTAAGAATAAAATTGCTCGTTCCAACTTCATGGAAATCATGTCTATTGCTATTGAGGGCAACAAATATATTGATGAGTTGGAATCTCGTCTTGAGGAGCATGAGGTCACCATTGATAAAATGGAAGGTCATGAGCGTGATTACGCTAATGAGATTGCAGACCTCTCCCAAGCTCTCGAACTTGAACAAACCACCAAGGAATCTATTGAGGATACTTTTGCTCTAGAATTATCTGGAGTGAAGGAATCTCATGATAGAGCTCTTGAGGTGGCCAATGTTTTTGAAACTAAAAATGAGAAGCTTGAAGTTGCGCATGCTAAACTCCTTGAGGACTTTGGGCACCTCGAAAATGGCTCAAGGGTCATTAAGAGTGAGCTCATCAAACTCACCAAGTCTCATGCTCAACTTAAAGCTTCATATTCTAAAGAGCTTGCCAAGTTGCCTTCTCCTCTTGCTATTATTGATGATGCTTGTGCTACTAACTCTATTTCTAGTGAAGCATCTATTTTGTAGGAGAATGTTGAGCTAAGGGCTCAACTTGACTTGCTATCTAGCAATTATGAGAAATTGGAAGAAAGTCATGTAAAGCTCACAAGCTCTCATGATAATCTTCTAGTATCCCATAATGTGCTTGTCAGATGCGGGGTTCTGGCAAACCCTTAAGGTTCGAACACTGGGGTGCGCGCGAAGTCTCTCCCTCCTACTGATCTACGCTCTAGCTCGCTAAGATCTCGTGGACGAACTCGACGAACTCGCAACACAGAAAGACACAAGGTTTATACTGGTTCGGGCCACCGTTGTGGTGTAATACCCTACTCCAGTGTGGTGGTGGTGGTGGTGGATTGCCTCTTGGGCTGATGATGAACGGTACAAGGGAAGAACAACCTCCTGAGGTTGGGGTGTTCTTGTGCTTGGGTAGTTGAGGATGATCTGAACCAGTTTTGGATCAGTTGCCTCCTACTGTGGTGGCTAGTCCTATTTATAGAGGCCCTGGTCCTCTTCCCAAATATCGAGCGGGAAGGGAGCCAACAACGGCGGGCAAATTTGAAGGGGGACAGCTAGTACAAGCTATCCTGACAAAAGCGGTATTCGCCTGCGAGAACCTCTTGGGTGACGGTGTCTTGGGCTCCACGATGACCTCCGCCTTGCCGTCCTCCTGGTCTTGGTCTCGTTGCACCAATATGGCAACATTTGCCTGATGCCTCGGTACTCTTCGCCTGCGCTAGCCTCCTTAGCACCGAAGAGGAAATAGGGACGATGCATGCACTGGCGCCCGCCTGGCACCCGTCTGGTACCGTTCGTCATGGCTCACGTCACAAGAGCCTCGTGAGGTTTGCCTTGCCTTGATATCTCTGCTCCTCGTGAGCCTGCCTGGCTAGGCCACTCCAGAGGAGGTCTTGCATCGTCCGCCTCGCGAGGCTTGGACCCTCGCGAGGGTCTTGGGTGCCTTGTTGACGAAGATGGGCCATACGGCCTGCTGCTTGGCCATGCTGTGGGCCACAGGCAGGCAAGTCTGGGGACCCCCGTTCCCAGAACGCCGACAGTAGCCCCCGGGCCCAAGGTGCGCTCGGGCTTGGCTTCGCGGCGAAGCCAAGGGTCAAGTTCGGAGCACCGCGGGCCCCAAAAGCCTGCGGCCTCGGTCGATGCGTGGCGGTTGATTGGACGTGGGCGTCTCTGCTTCCCCACGCTGCCTCGGCAACTGCACGACTTGACAAGTCCCTGCGACATGCAAGGAAAACCATCATTACCTGCGATCGTGGGAGACGCCGGTTGGCCTTCCCTTGCTATAAATGGGGAGGGGGGCGGAGCCCCCGTTGCCCATCTCTTCCTCGCTTGCTTGCTTCGTCCTCCTTGCTCCACTGCTGACAACAATGGCGCCCATCAGAAGGTTTTCTACCGAAGAGAAAGGAAAGGCTCCCCGTGAAGATCCGGCCACTTCCACCGAAGAAGAGGTCGATCCATCGCCGTGACGAAGCAGCGATGCAGGTGGTGTCAAGGCCCTGGTGCGAGCGGCCTCCTGCGGGGTACCCGCTACCCTTGTACGCCCGAGCCAAGGGCTCAGGAGGTCGGAGCGATGAGCAGCGCCGCCCACGCCGTGTCCGAAGTCGCCGTGCTGCGGCGACGCGTGCCGCCGCCCCTGGGGTCCACGTCGCGGACTCCTCGCGCGAGTTGGTGTTGTGGGCGCCGATGCCTCCAAGCTCCTGGATCCGCTTCCCACGGTTCTTCTCCGACGTGATGCCGCCGAGGGGGCCTCTCGAGCTCTGGCTGCAGCATGCCGACTGTAGCGCTCCGGCGACCGGAGCGGAGATCGAAGCGGTCCCCACCGGCAATATCTTCATGTCTCGCGGCTGGGGCGAGATCGCGCGGGTCTGCCGTGCGAGGGGAGCCCTCGCGATTCACTTCGAGTACGACGACGCCTCCACGCTCTCCTTCAAGGTCTTCGATGCCGAGGGCCGCCGCCTGGAGTGCTGCCCTGGGGAGGAGTGCCAGACCGACGCGTGCTCCGCCCGTAGCTACTCCAACAGCAGTAGCCCTCGGGAGTCCGGCAGCTCTCCTGAGCTTTACGAGACTCCGGAGACGAGCGACGACAGCTACGTGCCCCCGAGCTCTTGCCGCGCTCGGAGCAGGGCTGCGGCGTTCGGCCGTCGCCGCTGATCTGGATGGGGTTGGCGTCGGCCTCCCGTGGCCCACTATTGATGATGGCGTCTACCACGGAAGGGTGCAGATAGGATTTCCCTTAGTATCAGCTTTTGTTTCCTGCGAAGAATCATGAATCACCCCGTGGGGGCATGTAAGGGTCTGTAATGTCTTTGGTGCTTATCTTCCTTGTTATGAAAACTTGGTGAGTTCATGTCCCGTTAAGGCTTGGTCCCCCCTTTCTTTCCTCGCGATGGCTTGTTGCTCTACGCTGACAGGTCCCGGTCCCCAGGCAGGCTACAGCCGTCGCTGGTATGCCAGGTCGCGTGCCGTGGTCAAGGCTAGGAGGTGTGCGGCCCGAGGTCCAGTAAGAGCCCCTGAGGCGCGATGCTCAGGAGGTCCCCCTTAGCGCTCAAGCAGCCATGCTAAGGCAAGAAAGGGAAATGACTTGGCCACAACGGGGCTGCGGCATGGCGCGAATGACCATTAGGCCCAGATATTTAGCCGATCCTGGGGTGAAACTTATCTTGCTGACTTCACGGTGATTCCTGATGTTGCGCTAGGGCTGCGCGCCAATTCGCGCGGCATAGCCAGGTCGGCCCATACGAGTTCCTCTCCCCTCATGCTCTCCTTAGTGCTCTACGTCCTCAGGTCCCGGCCCTCGAGCAATCTCAGCCGCCGCTGGTATGCCAGGTCGCGATGCCGTGGTCAAGGCCAGGGGGTGAGGGCTGGAGAGCCAGTAAGAGTTCCTGAGTTGCGATGCTCAGGAGCCCCCCTTTTAACGCGCAAGCGAATTGCACGAGAGAAAAAGAGACTCGCGGTGCCGCCTGCTATCCTTCCCTCGGGATCCCTGTGAGCAGGCACAAGAAGAAACATGGTTTGCCGTTACAGCTGTTAGCCTGCCGCTGGTTGCTCTGGGTGATGTGAAGGCACTGAGGGCCTGGTGAGGTGACGTGTGCGGCACGTGCCGCAAGCCAGAGCTCGACCACTCAGATTTGTCGGTGTGGCAGGGACGGACCCATCACCAGCGCCGTGCCTATGTGAAGGCCCCGGGGGAGGCGATGATCGAGCAGGCGATTGCCATTGGCAGGTTAAGCATGAAGAGCAGGTCAACTTGGATAAATGCAGGAAGATACACGCCACCGGGTCTGGCCCGAGCGGCTCAGGGATGATGCAGCCCGAGGGGCGCCCCCAGCAAGGTAAGCTAAAGACCTAAGAAAAAGGGATACATGCCACAGGGACGGACCCATGTGGCCTGGGAATAATGCAGCCCGAGGGGCGCTCCCAGCTTAAACGAAATTGGAAGGTGTCACCTGGTTCTGTAGACGAAGTAGAGTTGGTGCAGCTGAAGCCGCGCGTTGAAGGAATGGCTCCTCATGAGCCACCGGGACCCTGAGGCTCAGGAGGCTCTGGAGGTTCAGGAGGTTCCCTGAAGACCGTCTCCATCTCCTCCAGGACGGCGTGGAACCTGGCCTCCTGAGCCGCCAGGACTTGCCGCATGTTGCGCTGATAGGCCGTCGCCACGCTCGGCAAGCCGAAGGGCATGCGAACGTAGCTGTGTGGTGGGCCCTCATAGCGGCCCACACGTGATGGCCAGAAGCTCTCCTGAGATGCGGCCCTGTTGAGCCCTGGGATGTCGACGCAGACACGCAGCCCGGCATCCTCGCCGGGATGGGGAGCTGCGCCTTGTGAGCGGCCGTGGCCACGCATGGCTCTTGCTTCTTGCAGTTCCTGGGTGGCCTTGGTGATGAACTCCTGGGTGGTGGGCACTCCTTGCCCTGTGCTCTCCTGAGGAAAGTGTGCCATGAGGCACGCTTCCAAGTGGTGCCCAAGCGCCTCCCTCGGGAGGTTGGCAAGGTCTGAGGCTCTCCGGAAGAGAGCCCCCGAGCCCTGCCTGAGGAGGGCGCCGGGCGTGCTTTCCTATGCGGTGGAGGGAGGTGCCCCTGGAGCGGGCGCTGGTCCTGATGAGGCTCCTTCCGCGACGCCATCCTCTTGAGGTCCCGTGCGGCGCGGCAGCTTCTTCTTGGGGATGGTCTCCGGAGGGCCTTCACTTCTGCTGTCGGGGTCATCGATTGCTGCGGCTTGAAAGGCGTGCTCAAGGGAGCACACCGCATCCCTCTCTTCACACGGGACCGTGATGATCCCTCCGCTTCCTGGCATCTTGAGAACGTTGTAGCCGTGATGAGTGACTGCCATGAACTTGGCCAGGGCTGGATACCCGAGGATGGCATTGTACGGTGGGCGGATGTGTGCGACGTCGAAGTCGATGAGCTCGGTGCGATAGTTCTTGCGCTCCCCGAAGGTGACAGGCAGGCGGACCTGCCCTATCAGTGTGGTGGAACCGTCGGTCACTCCTGAGAAAGGCTTGGTTGGCTGGAGCTGCTCATATGGCACTTGGAGGTTGTCGAACGTGTCGACGGACAGGATGTTGAGCCCTGCGCCACCGTCGATGAGAGTCTTGGTGACTTGCACATTGCTGATGACGGGGGAGCACAACATAGGGAGGGCGCCAGCGGTGGCTGCGCACTCGAGCTGATCTGCCGAGTTGAAGGTGATGGCACATTGGGACCACCTGAGCGGGCGCGTGGCCTCGAGCTTGGGGAGCACCGCGTTCACCTCGCGAGCGAACTGTTTGAAGATGCGCCGAGAGGCTGGGGCCTGGGCACCGCCCAAGATGCAGGCGATCGCACGCGGCTCCTGGAAGCCCCCAGCCCCCTCATCCTGGTGGTGGTCGTCGTTCCTTCTTGGTGGCGGCAGCGGGGGAAGACCGGCGTTGCCCTGGGGGCGATCCTCACGAGGCGGGTCCCTCCAGGCGCCCTCGCGAGGTTGGTCCTGCCAGCGGTTCTCACGAGGCCGGTCGCGCCACTCCTGGCGCGGGCCACGGTCGTCCCAGCGTCCGCCTCCGCGTCCTCCTCCGCGGCCGTAGCCCCGATCGTTGTGCTCGGGGCGTCGACCGTAGCGTCCTTCCCGTATGGCTCTGAGCTCTTGACAGTCGCTGGTGTTGTGGGTGTTCAGGTTGTGGAAGGCGCAGAACGGTCGGCCTTTCTCGGATGACTCGGGCTGATCTCTGCCTCGCTTGGTGTCGGGCTCCGCTGCGAGCACTACCGCCTCTTTGCGCTTCACGTCCTTGGCCTTCTTCTCCTCTGCTGCTGCAGCTGGCAGCTCAAGGAGAGAGAGGCGCCCCTCCTCAGCTCTTGCGCACTTGGTCGCCAGGTTGAACAGCTCCTGAGATGTGCAAAGCTCCTCGTGGATAGCGAGCTCTTCCTTCATCTTGACGTCACGGACGCCGTCCGAGAACGTGGAGATGATGGCTTCGTCCGTGACCTTGGGGATCTTGAGGCGGGTGTTGTTGAAGCGTTGGATGTACTTCTGGAGGGTCTCTCCGGGTTGCTGCTTGATGCAGCGTAGATCACCCGCGGCCGGTGGGCGGTCGCGAGTGCCCTGGAAGTTGGCGACGAAGCGGTCGCGCATCTCGCCCCAGGAGGAGATCGAGCCGTGTTGCAGGTTCAGGAGCTAGAAGCGGGCCCCATCCTTGAGAGCCATGGAAAACCAGTTCGCCATGACTTTTTCGTCGCCGTTGGCCGCTTCGATGCTCAGCTCATAGAGCTGCAGGAACTCCGCGGGGTCGGCGGTGCCATCGTAGCGAGGAGGCAGATCTGGCTTGAACTTGTCTGGCCAGGCGACGCTACGCAGTTCGGGGGTGAAGGTGTGGAAGCCGTCCGTGGTCGCCGGGGCCTGCTTCTGAGGTGGAGCTTGGTCTTGGCGAGGTCCGCGCTGCGCCGCTGCAGGCGGCACACGGTCTTGACGAGGTGGCGCAGGGAGCGCCGGTGCAGCTTCTCGCGGCCGCGGGGAGCGCCGGTGCAGCTTCTCGCGGCCGCGGGGAGCGCCGGTGCAGCTTCTCGCGGCCGCGGGATTTCTTGGCAGCTTCTTTCTTCACGCGCGGGCGCCGGGCGTGGTGGATCACGCCGCGGAGGCGCGCGCCTTGGTGCCAAGGCTCCGTCTTGGGGTTGAGGTGGTGGAGGCATGCCATGAGCCCCGTCGCCCGCGGCTGGTTGAGGGGGAGGCAGAGAGTGGGATGGTGCCGGAGAGCCTCCTGCGGCGCGGACGAGCTCAGCGACGCGGTCGAGCCACTCCTCATAGAGGTCGTCGACGGGGCGGTAGCGCAGGAGCTCGTTCGCCGTGATGAGCGCGGCCCGTGCCTCCATGGGAGCGCGGTGCGCGTGAGACGAAGAACCGGCAGGGGTAAGTGATGGAGTAGCGGTGCGGCCGTCTTGCCGCACCGAAGGATGCAGCGAGGACGCCTACTGCTCGTTCCCCGCCAGGCCAGTGGAAGCGTTGGCGGCGGGAGACGGAGAATGACGAGGTGGCCCGCCTACGGGAGCCTTCTGAGCGACGCGGGCGGAGAGGGCACCCCGACGCTCAGCTCGAGCACGGCGAGCATCCGCCATGGAAACGATGGAGCGATGGAGCAACGAACTGACGGAAGGGAAACTACGACGCACCCCTACCTGGCGCGCCAAATGTCGGATGTGGGGTTCCGGCAAACCCTTAAGGTTTGAACACTGGGGTGCGCGCGAAGTCTCTCCCTCCTACCGATCTATGCTCTAGCTCGCTAAGATCTCGCGGACGAACTCGACGAACTCGCAGCACAGAAAGACACAAGGTTTATACTGGTTTGGGCCACCGTTGTGGTGTAATACCCTACTCTAGTGTGGTGGTAGTGGATTGCCTCTTGGGCTGATGATGAATAGTACAAGGGAAGAACAGCCTCCTGAGGTTGGGGTGTTCTTGTGCTTGGGTAGTTGAGGATGATCTGAACCAGTTTTGGATCAGTTGCCTCCTACTGTGGTGGCTAGTCCTATTTATAGAGGCCCTGGTCCTCTTCCCAAATATCGAGCGGGAAGGGAGCCAACAACGGCGGGCAAATTTGAAGGGGGACAGCTAGTACAAGCTATCCTGACAAAAGCGGTCTTCGCCTGCGAAAAGCTCTGGGGTGACGCCGTCTTGGGCTCCACGATGACCTCCGCCTTGCCGTCCTCCTGGTCTTGGTCTCGTTGCACCAATATGGCAACCTTTGCCTGATGCCTCGGTACTCTTCGCCTGCGCTGGCCTCCTTAGCACCGAAGAGGAAATAGGGACGCTGCGCGCGTTGGCGCCCGCCTGGCACCCGCCTGGTACCGTTCGTCATGGCTCATGTCATGAGAGCCTCGTGAGGTTTGCCTTACCTTGATATCTCCGCTCCTCATGAGCCTGCCTGGCTAGGCCACTCTAGAGGAGGTCTTGCGTCGTCCGCCTCGCGAGGCTTGGACCCTCGCGAGGGTCTTGGGTGCCTTGTTGACGAAGATGGGCCGTACGGCCTGCTGCTTGGCCATGCTGTGGGCCGCAGGCAGGCAAGTCTGGGGACCCCCGTTCCCAGAACGCCGACAGTAGCCCCCGGGCCCAAGGTCCGCTCGGGCTTGGCTTCACGGCGAAGCCAAGGGTCAATTTCGGAGCATCGCGGGCCCCAAAAGCCTGCGGCCTCGGTCGATGCGTGGCGGTTGATCGGACGTGGGCGTCTCCGCTTCCCCACGCTGCCTCGGCAACTGCACGACTTGACAAGTCCCTGCGACATGCAAGGAAAACCATCATTACCTGCGATTGTGGGAGACGCCGGCTGGCCTTCCCTTGCTATAAATGGGGAGGGGGCGGAGCCCCCGTTGCCCATCTCTTCCTCCTTGCTCCACTGCTGACAACAATGGCGCCCATCAAAAGGTTTTCTACCGAAGAGAAAGGAAAGGCTCCCCGTGAAGATCCGAGGCCACTTTCGCCGAAGAAGAGGTCGATCCATCGCCGTGATGAAGCAGCGATGCAGGTGGTGTCAAGGCCCTGGTGCGAGCGGCCTCCTCCGGGGTACCCGCTACCCTTGTACGCCCGAGCCGAGGGCTCGGGGGGTCGGAGCGACGAGCAGCGCCGCCCACGCCATGTCCGGAGTCGTCGTGCTGCGGCGACGCGTGCCGCCGCCCCTGGGGTCCACGTCGCGGACTCCTCGCGCGAGTTGGTGCTGTGGGCGCCGATGCCTCCAAGCTCCTGGATCCGCTTCCCACGGTTCTTCTCTGACGTGATGCCGCCGAGGGGGCCTCTCGAGCTCTGGCTGCAGCATGCCAACTGCAGCGCTCCGACGACCGGAGCGGAGATCGAAGCGGTCCCCACCAGCAATATCTTCATGGCTCGCGGCTGGGGCGAGATCGCGCGGGTCTGCCGTGCGAGGGGAGCCCTCGCGATTCACTTCGACTACGACGGCGCCTCCATACTCTCCTTCAAGGTCTTCGACGCCGAGGGTCGCCGCCTGGAGTGCTGCCCTAGGGAGGAGCGCCAGACCGACGCGCGCTCCGCCCGCAGCTACTCGAACACCAGTAGCCCTCAGGAGTCCGGCAGCTCTCCTGAGCTTTACGAGACTCCGGAGATGAGCGACGACAGCTACGTGCCCCCGAGCTCTCGCCGCGCTCGGAGCAGGGCTGCGGCGTCCGGTCGTCGCCGCTGATCTGGATGGGGTTGGCGCCAGCCTCCCGTGGCCCACTGTTGATGATGGCGTCTACCACGGAAGGGTGTAGATAGGATTTCCCTTAATATCAGCTTTTGTTTCCTGCGAAGAATCATGAATCACCCCGTGGGGGCATGTAAGGGTCTGTAATGTCTTTTGTATGTATATGCACATATGTATGTGGAGTTTGTCCTATGTATTGGTGTTTCTAACTCTTTGGTCCCAATGAGGTTGGGTACCATTTTGTTTGTGTTGTTGTTCTAGGAACAATTGGAGATGCATTGGATGCTCGAATCACTCACAAGGAAGGTGTTGTCACCATGTGCTTATTGGAGTCAAGCTAGGATGATCAATGAACTACTATCTACCTTCAATTTGTATCTACTACATCCTTCCAATGTTAACTCGGTAACAAGTATCTTCATATACTTCATGCACACATTTCTTGCATCAACCTTGTGTAGGTTGTATCATGGCATGTTATTCATTCTTTCTTGTGATACTTGTTTCCTTTCTCAAAGCATCCCAACAATGATCTCTTGTTGCTAGTTGTGATGTCTTTGATGTTCGTGTGGTTGGAATTCATTTATATACAATAAGACCATATCTAGCCATGTGCTATGCTCTCAAGAAAATTTCTTATTGGTATATTTATGACTTCCTTGTGGATATCTTGTTCTTTCCTTTTTGTAACTATTTCGTGTGTATATCCTTCTTTGTGGATTGATATCATCAAGATTTTCATCTACCTAGAATCTTATACACTTGAGAGAAGTTACATCTGTAGTTGATATCCTTATTCTTTCACGTCCACCTTTCCTTGGTGGTTATGTGAAAGGATTTATCTTGAGTGCGGATCTTATATCGTTGCATCCTGATGCACTCTGTTGTGGTGAAGATATTTTTTTCCATTGCTTGTCTTGATGAGGCTTTTGCCATTTCGATTGGTATCCCTCCTCTTGACAAAGCTATCATTTTCTGTCTTCACCATGGGTTGTCACAAGTGTTGGTTATTCATTTTGCATATTTAGTGTGCTTGTGAACCCATTTGCTTGGTGTGTGTGGGAAGGACATGTCATGCACCTTCTATCTCCACTATTCAAGACTATGTTGATGCTTAATGCTCACCCTTACATTAGTCTTCTCAAGTGCTTTGCCATGACTCACACACATCATTTTGGTTGATCCTACTCTTAAGTTGCCTCTTTTATATGTTGCTCAACCATTTGTTTGTTGCAAGTGCTAGGATTTGTTTCCTACATGCTCACTTACACTTGTTGTGAGTTTGTATTGATTTTCAGGGAGTGATGATCCTATTTTGTGCACTTGGTATCCTAATGCAAATATTATAAGGAGTGCACAAATCATGGGGAGCTTCACTAGTGTCTTTAGAACACTCCGTTGCTCTCTTGCACTTGTCGTGAGGTTCTATTGATCTTGGGGGAGTGATGATCCTGCTTCATCTTTTTGTAGTAGGGGTCAATGATGGCCGATGCGAGTTCGACCAGGGAGTCCTTCTTCGTGCTGCCCCAGACCCTATAGTGGTCACGGATTTCGACAAGGTTCTTGCAGGCCAAGCCTGTAACACTGAGCGCATATACATCGTCTTTGGTTTCCGTGGCAAACTTGTAGTCGGTGCTGTTGACAAACCTGTTGAAACGGTCGCAAGGCTCTATGGCCATGCAGTAGTGGTAGATGAGGACATGATGGCGCATGCACAAATGGGCGACGGCAACCTTCTGATCTATGTCGGGACGACCGACGGTGTACTGGAGGTCGATGCCGACCACCTTGTACTTGTCTCGAGCAAGCAACTGCTCAATGTTGTTGATATAGTCGTCCACCACGGCCGAGTCGATGGTGTACACCACCGAGAGATCCGTCTCCCTCATCTGGGTCTCCACTCTATGCTCGCCGAACTCCATTGGAGCACCGCTGGACATCCAATCTCTATGTGTCGTCGTGGGTGTGCTTGTTGTGTTGTGGGGCGCGATCGAAAGGTTGAAGAGAATAAGGTTATAATGGTCGCGGGAATTAAAGGGGAAGCCGGACAGCCAGGAATATCGGCAGGCCCTGATGGCAGTTCTAATTTGCAGCGCCTAACTCCATCGTGTCGCACGTAACTGCATCGCGTGGCAACACGCGCGGCGCAACCGCATGCATATGGGGCCCCCGACATGATCGTGCGCACTCCCAGCCGCTGGCAGAGCGCACGCGGAGGGACGCGAGCAGAGTGCTCCGCGGTCGCCTCAACGGCGAGCAACCATATATATATGTATATAGCAGTTGAACGCGCAAGGAAAAGCTGTCCACAAGCCGAGCGCGCCGACGAACATGAGCAGAGCGCGCCAACGGATGCGATAGAGCGCGCCACGGCGCCTAACGGCGAGCAGAGCTTGCCGAGGGATGCGAGCAGAGGCCGACACAGTGATACGTGGCAAATAAGACGAACTGTGCGAGCGATGTCGAAGACATCAAGCACGAATCAAATTAGATTTGTGTGTGCGATACGTGGCATACAACTGATCCATCCGAGCTGTTTGTGATGGTATAAGCCGTGTGTTTTGCGGGCAAACGCTTACTGGTATTGAACATAGTAGGTAATTAAATCGCAAACGTCATTTATTAACCGTATGTGTACGTGTCCTTTCGTCCTCCTCTCGCACGTCTTATCACCCCGCTGCCGCAGATGGCTTACAGCGCAAGCTTGCGCAGTGCGCGGGCGCGCGCGTTCTTTTGGCCAAACGGTGGCGCCAATGAATCGTCGGTGAGCCCGTTCTCGCGCAACCTCGCAGGTTCCCGTGCAAGCTTCCCGCCCGACTCGGTGAAATCCCCCAATATCTCAATGCTTACCGGCCTACTATAAAAACCCTCAAGGCCGGCGAGTCCTGCGTCACATTTTCCCCTCCCTCCTTGTAGCTTATCTCATCTGCTTCTCCCACAATCGCCAATGGCACCGGTCCGTCGTCGTCGCTCAGCCACTCCGCCGTCATCAGAGGACAGCTCCAGTTGGGAGGCTACATCGTGGCGGCGGCGTAGTCCCCGGCGTAGTGTAGTGTGCGTGGCGTCTCTGTTGGGTGTGCGCGGAACACCCACCACACGCTCCGCCGCCGCTGCCCGTCGGCAGCTGTTGCCGGCCGCCATTGCCGCCACATGATACGTCTCCAACGTATCTATAATTTATGAAGTATTCATGCTATTATATTATCTGTTTTGGATGTTTATGGGCTTTATTACACACTTCTATATTATTTTTGGGACTAACCTATTAACTGGAGGCCCAGCCCAAATTGCTGTTTTCTTGCCTATTTCAGTGTTTCGAAGAAAAGGAATATCAAACGGAGTCCAAACGGAATGAAACTTTCGGGAGAGTTATTTTTTGAACGGAAGCAATCCAGAAGACTTGGAGTAGACGTCAGGGAAGCTTCGAGGAAGCCATAAGGCAGGGATGCACGCCCTACCCCCTGGGCACGCCCCCCACCCTCGTGGGCCCCTCGTGGCTCCCCTGACCGACTTCTTTCGCCTATATATGTCCATATACCCTAAAAACATCGTGGAACAGAATAGATCGGGAGTTCCGCCGCCGCAAGCCTCTGTAGCCACCAAAAACCAACCGGGACCCTGTTCCGGCACCCTGCCGTAGGGGGGATCCCTCACCGGTGGCCATCTTCATCATCCCGGCGCTCTCCATGACGAGGAGAGAGTAGTTCACCCTCGGGGCTGAGGGTATGTAATAGTAGCTATGTGTTTGATCTCTCTCTCTCTCTCTCGTGTTCTTGATGTGGTATGATCTTGATGTATCGCGAGCTTTGCTATTATAGTTGGATCTTATGATGTTTCTCCCCCTCTACTCTCTTGTAATGGATTGAGTTTTCCCTTTGAAGTTATCTTATCAGATTGAGTCTTTAAGGATTTGAGAACACTTGATGTATGTCTTGCGTGGGATAACCGTGGTGACAATGGGGTATTCTATTGATCCACTTGATGTATGTTTTGGTGATCAACTTGCGGGTTCCGTGACATTGGGAATCTATGCATAGGGGTTGGCACACGTTTTCGTCCTGACTCTCTGGTAGAAACTTTGGGGCACTCTTTGAAGTTCTTTGTGTTGGTTGAATAGATGAATCTGAGATTGTGTGATGTATTTTTTGGTACCGCTCGCAAGCAGTAGTGCCGCTACCCTTAGCGGTAGTACCGCTACCCCTAGCGGTAGTATCGTGAGGATGAGCGGTAGTACCGCTCCGGAAGTTCTACCAGAGTTTTGCCTCCTCGATGTTGTTTTTCAAAGGGCTTTCACCGCCCTAGCAGCAGTACCGCTCCCACGAGCGATAGTACCGCTCTGTGCGGGCTGTGAGCTAACGGTTGGATTTTTTTCCCACCTATAAAAGGGGGTCTTCTTCCCCAATGAACCTTATCCTTTGAGCTCGTGTTCTTCCCCCATTGTAGACCTTCTTCGAGCTTGCTAACTCTCAATCCCTCCATGGATTCTTACTAGTTTTGGGGGGAAAAGAGAGAGGAGATCTAGATCCACATTTCCACCAATCAGATCACTTTCTCCTCTATGTGAGGGGAACCCTTTGGATCTAGATCTTGGAGTTCTTTGTGTTCTCTTCTTCGTTCTTCCTCTCATTTTCCTCCCTAGCATTAGTTGCTTCGGTGGGATTTGGGAGAGAAGGACTTGGGCACTCTGTGTGCCCTTGCTATTGCATTTGGTGCATCGGTAGAGTTCTCCACGGCGGTACGTGGAAGTTACAAGTTGAGAAGCCTATTACTCTTGAGTGCTTGGTACCCTTGAGCTTGTTCTTCTTGGGTGCCTTGGTGCCCTAGACGGTTGGTGGTATTCGGATCTCAATCATTGTGGTGTAAAGCTCCGGGCAAGCGTCGGGGTCTCCAATTAGGTTGTGGAGATCGCCCCGAGCAATTTGACGGGTTTCGGTGACCGCCCCCAAGGGTTGCCAAAGTGTACGGGTTCAGTGACCGCCCCAAGGGTTGCCATTTGTACGGGTTCGGTGACCGCCCTCAAGGGTCCCTTAGTGGAATCACGGCATCTTGCAATGTGCGAGGGCGTGAGGAGATTACGGTAGCCCTAGTGGCTTCTTGGGGAGCATTGTGCCTCCACACTGCTCCAAACGGAGATTAGCATCCGCAAGGGTGTGAACTTCGGGATACATCATCGTCTCCGCGTGCCTCGGTTATCTCTTACCCGAGCCCTTTACTTATGCACTTTACTTTGTGATAGCCATATTGTTTCTTGTCATATATCTTGCTATCACCTAGTAGTTTATCTTGCTTAGCATAAGTTGTTGGTGCACATAGGTGAGCCTAGTTGTTGTAGGTTTTGTGCTTGACAAATTAACCGCTAGGTTTATTCCGCATTTGTTCAAGCCTAAACCGTAATTATTATAAGGCGCCTATTCACCCCCTCTAGGCGACATCAACGATCTTTCAATAGGTATCAGAACCTCGTCTCTCTTTATAGGGCTTAACCGCCTAGAGAGTAAGGATGTCGACTAGGGGTTTAGGATTCTCTGACACTCTTAGTTTCCATGGCACAAATTTTGATGTTTGGGTAATTCGCATGCTTAATCTTTTTAGGGTCATGGACCCAAATTTAGAGCAAATTGTAGATATGGGTTTTTCTCCTCCAAAGGATCCCCAAAGATTATCTTTAGAGGATGAGAAAAACTCTTATCTCAATGCTCAAGCTTCTAATGTGCTTTAGATGCTTTGAGCAATGTAGTTATATTTCAACTCATGCCGTTCCGGGATGCTCATGAGTTGTGGACAAAGCTTCAAGATAAATATGGCGTGTCCAAGTTTTGTGGGGATGATTGTTCTCCCTCCACCTCCGGCAGTGTTGTGTTCTCAACTTCTTCTACTTCACCTACATGTGGTTTGCCACAAGGTAATGACATGGTGAGTAGTGGTGTTCATTGCAATGATGATAGTGGGCTTATTGTTGATAATCCTTCATCACTTTCTTATTGCAATGCTTCATCTTTGGACTTTAGCACTTCGAGCACTCCAAATGTTTCACATGCTTGTGTCGATAGTCCTTGCATATCATGTAGAAATTGCTTGACTAAATCTCATAATGATATGGTTACTATGTCTTGTTGCCATGATAAAAATGCATCTATTTCCTTGAATTGTTGTGCTAACAATGTAGAGGAAACCCAACACCCCATGGAACAAGATGTGGTCCTGAATGGTGCTTCAAGGGATCCTACATCATCATCTAATGTAGTTTGCCTTATGGCCAGTGCTTCAAAGGTATCTCCCACTTTGAATCCCAATATATCTTGTGATGATATTGATGATGGCAAGAACAATGAGTCGATGATGATGTTGATTATGATGAAGAGAATGATAATGTTGCCTCCTTAAAAATTAAGGGGGAAATGATTTTTAAAGCTCTTCTTAAGAATAAAATTGCTCGTTCCAACTTCATGGAAATCATGTCTATTGCTATTGAGGGCAAGAAATATATTGATGAGTTGGAATCTTGTCTTGAGGAGCATGAGGTCACCATTGATAAAATGGAAGGTCATGAGCGTGATTACGCTAATGAGATTGCAGACCTCTCCCAAGCTCTCGAACTTGAACAAACCACCAAGGAATCTATTGAGGAGACTTTTGCTCTAGAATTATCTAGGGTGAAGGAATCTCATGATAGAGCTCTTGAGGTGGCCAATGTTTTTGAAACTAAAAATGAGAAGCTTGAAGTTGCGCATGCTAAACTCCTTGAGGACTTTGGGCACCTCGAAAATGGCTCAAGGGTCATTAAGAGTGAGCTCATCAAACTCACTGAGTCTCATGTTCAACTTAAAGCTTCATATTCTAAAGAGCTTGCCAAGTTGCCTTCTCCTCTTGCTATTATTGATGATGCTTGTGCTACTAACTCTATTTCTAGTGAAGCATCTATTTTGTAGGAGAATGTTGAGCTAAGGGCTCAACTTGACTTGCTATCTAGCAATTATGAGAAATTGGAAGAAAGTCATGTAAAGCTCACAAGCTCTCATGATAATCTTCTAGTATCCCATAATGTGCTAAAGATAGCTCATGAGGCTATGATTATCAAGGTAACATCTAGTGAGTCTCATGTGGATACTAGCACTAATTCAAGTCAAAATGCTATCTTGCCATGTGCTAGTCCTCGTAATTCATCTATGCATAACATTGGCACTTCTTGTGATGAATTGCTTTCCTTGCCTTGTTGCTCTAACGATGAAGCTTATACTTCCTCTAGCACTTGTGCTGATACTAACCATGTAGAGGAAATCAAAGAACTCAAGGACCAAGTCACTTCTTTGAAGAAAGACTTGGAAAAGTGTCATGAAGGGAAGTCCACACTCAAAAAAATCTTGAGTGTGCAAAAACCCCCCAATGACAAAGGTGGACTTGGATTCAACTCTAATAAGAATAAGTCCAAGAGAAACAAGAAGAAGGGCCAAGAACAACTCAAGAATTCGGCCAAGATTATCTGCTTCAAGTGCAAAATTGAAGGGCATCATGTTAGATCTTTCCCAAAATTGATCCCCAAAATTGAAGAAGAAGGCCATTAGTGACAAGCAACAAGGGAAGAGGCCACAAGTTCAATCTCATGCTCAACCTCAAGTTGAAGAAAGACCACTTCCCAAGAAGACTCAAGTTAATGCTTCTCTTGTTGAGAAATCAAGTGAGAAGAAAATGAAGAGTAGACGTTGCTACTTATGTCGTGAGAAAGGTCGCGTCGCTTCTTCATGCACTGGTAACTTATCCAACTCAATTATTATTGATAATATCTATTCTCTTGGGAAGGATAAGGTTGGCAATGTGCTTGCCAAGTTTGTTGGTACTCAAAGTGGTGTCAAGAAAATAACCATTTGGGTTGCCAAGCCTATTGTGACTAACCTCTTAGGACCGAACTTGGTTGGGGACCAACAAGCTCAAACTTGATCAATAGGTGTTGTTGGAGGGCACTGGGGACTTGGCTACATTATGAAGAATTAAGGGGTCTTCATCATTCATATTGCCTCAAGCCAAGTAATTCGGATTATCAAGTTTCTATCTCATATTCAATGTGCCTCCTTGCGGTAACTTGTACTTAAATTGTTTACATTGAAAGTTACTTGCCCCTTTGCATGTTTTGGTTTTGTACCTTGAATGTGTTTGTATATGTGTGCTTCCAATTTGCTTATCTTGAGTAATCAAGTATGTGTATGTTGGTTTGCACTTCATGTACGTGTGAGTTGTGTGTTGAGCCTTTTGCATCTTGTTTGTATCTTAATTGGCTCTTGTGAGAGATTAATGGAACATCCCATTTTGGGGGAGTGATGTGCTTTTTGCACCTCACGGTCCCACAAATGTGTGTACATGAGGAATACCACCTAGTATTGATATTGCAAGCTTATCTAGTCACCATGTGGTATGTCTTCTCATGAGAAATTCAAATTCTAAATAGTCCATTAATTATCACTTGTTGGATCCTCTTATTGCCCCTTGTTAAGTTTTCTTTGGTATCACATTATGGGGGAGTAATATACTATGTGTATATTACAAGCCTAGAAAATGTGTACATTTGAGATATTGTCACCTAGAGTTGATATTGTAAATTATCTTGTTCCTAGGTGACATGTTAGCTCTACAAGTTGCAATTTGCGTGTTCTTGGTGTGAAGATGATATTGGATTTCCTTCTATCTACCACCGGGAATCATTTCCAAATACTTCTTGTCTTTTGACAATTGGTACTCACTTATGTATGGTCGAAATTATTGATCATCTTCATTGGATTTTGTTTTCATTTGCCTTATCTCTTGCCAAGATTGTGTCAACTCCCATTGCCTTCCGTGCCACTTGAGGATCTTGTTGTTTTCTTGATCTTGTCTAGTGTTTTCTTGATATAGTGAAAGTGGTGATCCCACCTTGTGCATTTTGTATTCAAATGCAAATTCTCTATAATGCACAACTCGTGGGGGAGCTATCCTATTTTCTATAAAACACTCATCTTGTGATCCATATTAAGTGTGTGTTGGTGGACGGCAAGCCGTTTCTTTTTGGTACTTTGTGCCATCATGAAACTTTGTAGAGAGCTTGGTTTGTTTGGAACCATCCTCTCTTTTTGGAGTTTGATATCATTTTGTGTGTTTCAATGGATATTTCATTCCTTGATGTATCTTGTAATGATATCTTACAAGTGATGATTTCTCCATTTGCTAAGCTATTTTCACTTGGTATTTATTTTCATTTGATTTTGTTTCTTGAAAGTTTCGAGCATGCATATTTACTTCATGTATTTTATTTCGCATGCTTTCTTTCTTTGAACCAATATATAAGTGAAACTCCACCAAGTCTCAATTTGGATGAGATGTGCATGATATATATATATATATGCACATATGTATGTGGAGTTTGTCCTATGTATTGGTGTTTCTAACTCTTTGGTCCCAATGAGGTTGGGTACCATTTTGTTTGTGTTGTTGTTCTAGGAAGTTTTGGATTTACTAGAACTTAAAAACCAGGTATCTCAATGTTTGCGGCCGAGTCACGGTGGCAGGGTTTGTGACATTCATTCCCATTTCTTGCATGGGACCTAAGCATGCAACTAAGGACACATATTTGATTTTTCAACCCGTTTATATGCACTGGAGCATGTGCATGTAGTAAAAATTAGAATTATGCACCTGAAATGCCTACAAAACCAAGTTAATGTATAAAAACGTCCAAATGAACTCTGAATAATTCCAATTTTTTTGACGACACACCTATAGTTGCATGTTCACTGCAGATAAAAGTTCTAACAATTCAAACACCATCCTTTGTAGCTGTGACCCCATTACGTAATTCAATTCAAGACGATAAATCAAGTAGATCGCACATAGTTTATTATCACCAACCGTGTGAGATGCAACACAAAATATCTTGGAGCACCGTCGGTGTATAGTACGCCTATGGCTTACACGAGAAGGTGCGTCGGCTACAGTCCACAGCCGGCATGTCAAGCACACTAGCTCACTCCCCAAATATCATTTCACTGTTCATTCATCACCGGTGAAAGATGGGGACGTGGACCCACGTCGTGAGGGCAACTTCGCCGGCCCACTCCAGCGAGAGCGCGGCCGCAGCCGCCGGGCGCGTGCTAACAAGCTTCGTGAGGGCGACCGCAGTCTGTGTCCGGGTGGCCAAGGCAGCCCAAACGGCCGTTGTTGCTTCTTAGGCGACGGCAGCAGCATCTGCCTCGGGGATAGCAACTGGCGAGAGTGGCACATTAGCTGTCCATTCCGCAGCGGTGGCCTTAGCCCTGATGGAGGCCGCCCACTACCATGTCGAGGCCGTCGACGCCCAGCTCATGGCGGTCACCGCACAAATCGAAGGAAGCTTCTCTGACAACGGTCGGCAACCCACGACCGAAGAGCTGGCAATCACCGAGAGAGTTCGAGCAGCCGTCCGTTCCTGCGTGGCATACCTTGCCACGACGGAGCCCGCCAGAGCCCAGATCATGGCCGCCCATTCCCAGCTCGTGGCGGCCTATGCCAAAGATATGGCGGATGTGGATGGCGAGATGCTTGCCGAGTATGGTGCAATTGATGCCATGGAGCCCCTTCCCCAGGAGACCGTCGGGCGCGAGCTGGACATGGAGGCGGCGACGGAGATCGACGAGCACCAACCGTAGTAGTACTCTTTGTTTTGCTTAATTAAGAGCGTTGGTCTTTAATTTGTTAGAGTAATGTTTAGGCCAGCTAGCTCTGTTTAATTGCTGAACTTGCTCGATTAAGAAGTTAATCTCCTTTGTGTACCCAAATTATGCAATGACGTGGATGACCACTGTAACCAGGGAAATTCGAACCAAAATTTTTGACATTCAAACTCAACACACACGGGTTAAGCTATCTGAATCGTTTGTGATGTTCACATATCGTGCATAGTTCTGAATAAGGGATCGTGTCTGATGACACTTTGTGCGCCAGCTTTTCGCTGAAGCGATTCCAAATTTTCGGCTTGCGCGGAAATATCTACCTCCCCGCCCCTATCCCCTTACCAAAAGCCACATTTCCCCTGTTTCCGCTTTCCTTTCCAAGTTGAAACCTTCACTCCTTGCTTGCAGCGCCGCCTCCTCGTCGGCGACCCTCCTTCACGCTACTCGGCCTCGCCTATCCAGGCAGGTAATCCACACCCGACCCCCATCCTCCTCCTCCTTCCGCATCCCACATGCCCCGACCGCCGGCGCGAGCGCGACACCCTCCACCCAAATCACCGACCCCTCCACCAAATAAGCTCCGCCCTAAGCCATGGTGCACGCAGTATAGCAAGGATCTCAAGGAGCATTTGGCAGCGGAGAAGCAAATCGCGACCGCACGCGCGGATGAGGTCGCGATGGCTGCCATTCGTGCCGACCCCCAGATCTTGGAGGAGCACCTCGCCGTCGAGGCCACCGTTGATGCCTCGCGTGCCGACTCCGTGACGCGGTTGGATGCTTTAAATGACAGTTCGTGGCGTTTTCTCGAGGCCATTGTTTGCTAGCTACTGCCTTTCCTTAACAATTTCTAGTGAATTGTGCTATCTACTTTAACCATGCAATCTTCTGCTATAGTGTATATGTTCTATATGTCATGCAATGTGGTGTTCAGTTAACTGCTTGGTTCAATTCTGCAAATGTGATGTTCAATTCTTCAGGGTGCAATATTTCCAAGTTGTTAAGCATGCTTGGTTTGGTTAACTGTCTGATCTTCTATTACGAGTATGTTATATTGTGCAATGTGGTGCTCAGTTAACGTTTGGTCCATTTGTTGTTGTGTTTAGTTAACTGCTTGGTTCAATTCTGCAATGCGATGTTCAATTGTTGTGGCTGCATTCTATTATTGTATACCATGTGAGGAATAAATCGAATTTGGTTGTACTAAATACATGAGAAACAAATACAATTGCTATATTTCCAAGTTGTTAAGCATGCTTGGTTTGGTTAACTGTCTGATCTTCTATTAGGAGTATGTTATATTGTGCAATGTGGTGCTCAGTTAACGTTAGGTTCATTTGTTGTGGTGTTTAGTTAACTACTTGGTTCAATTCTGTAATGCAATGTTCAATTGTTGTGGCTTTCTATTATTGTATACCATGTGAGGAATAAATCGAATTTGGTTGCACTTAATACATGAGAAACATATACAAGTGCTATATTTCCTAGTTCTTAATCATGCTTGGTTTGGATAAATGGGTTTTCCATGTGGCTTGAATTAATCTGATGAATCTGCAATGTGCTTATTTTTCATCAACATATTTTACTGATAGCATGCGAACCCTTACTTAACCTGATGACTAACTACCTTATATGTATTGCAGGGAAACAATGGGAAGCACTGAGGTTTACAATCGAGGTTAGCACGTGCATGGTCCGTTGTCAAATAGCACATTATTGTGCAATTGCAGGAACCATTCTAATATTTAGGTTTTTAACAATTTGGTCTTGCACATGTAGGTCCTGCTGTCAGAGGTTTTGACCCACTGTTCGATCCTTTTTGCATATGGGGAAATGACTTGTCCATGCATATCAGTCAATTCAAGAAACTCAGAAAGATTGTTAGGATAAAGAAATTAGCGACAAAAAACAACAAGATCTTTGTCTGCACAGTGAAGAAGACATCAGTTCGCTACAGGATGGTACTAACTATTATACCTTGCCTTTTTATTCCTTTGCCCCATTTCCAATATAGAGAAGATATTTATGCACATCCTTGTTTTCAGGCCTTTCCAAAGCAGTTCACTGATGATTACCTCTCAAACCACCTGTATGGTCACGAGGCGAGGAAGGTATTCATACAATACCCACGGTTCAATATTGAAGTGTTCCTGAAGAGGACGAAGGATGGATGGTCAATCATCCACAGGCACTGGCCTAAAGTTACAAAGACCTTCAACATCAATGAAGACTCAATATTCTCCTTCTACTTCAACAGTTTTCCAGATGAGATACATCTGTCTATGTACCGTCTATGATGCTAATTTCGAAAGGTTATAGATGTTGCATGTGAAACTTGGTCCTGGTGTAGTTGTGTAATGGGGTAGCTGAGTGCTGAAGCTATATGATGTTGTACTCTGATGTATTTCAATTATGAAAATGAAATATATTGTGTGCTTCATATGAAATGTCAATTAGATTAATAAATGGATTATGAATAATCGGATAATTAGCCTTCTAATTGGGTTTTTCTATTGCTAACGGTTATTGAGAAAACACCGTGTGCGATGCATTCAATAACACACACAGTTTCTAGGAATAAACCGTGTTAGATTAATGAACAATCACACACGACATCCTCTTGAAAACTGTTTGCGTTAGGCCACCTGGCGCAAACGTTTACCACATAAAAACTGTGTGTGATGGACAACCCTTGACACATAGTTTCTTCTAGGCCCCGTGTGTGATGAATTCAATAACGCAAACGATAAAATTTTTAATACCGGGTGCAATGGAAACGCTATCACAAACGATTTAACCGGGAAAATTGTGTGTGATGTACTTGTGAACAAAAACGATTTCCTTGGAGCGATTGTGTGGGATGTATATACGAACGGAAACGTTTAGCACTGGCTGACTGTGTGGGGTGTACTTATGACCGGAAATGATTTCAGCTGTATAATTGTATTTTTTTTAGCACTACTGTACGTATTTCTGTATTCGAGTGCTCGCCGGTCGCACACGACCTCATTTTGCCGAGCGTGTGTGCCAGGAGGGCATATCCCCGACGGTTTCTGGGTCGTGTGGGAAGGACCCCCCTATCGCCCACACTCACTTGGTGACGGTTTCAAAGGCCGCTTAGCAGCTCGCTGTACTAGTGTATAAGTCACTTATTCTTGATTAAATTGCTGCTATGTAGCTGTAGTAAGGGATGTTGTAGTTACTCTGGCTACGAGCCAGGAGCTGTGAAACGATGTGGTTTGTCGTTGCCTTGGCTTGTAACAAAAAGTTGGGGAGGGGAAACCCCTTTGAGTCAAAAATAATAGTGATCAAAGTTAGACATAAAAATACGAAGTAATCTTATACTCCCTCCGTCCCAAAATAAGTGACTCAACTTTGTACCAATTTTATACTAAAATTAGTACAAAGTTGAGTCACTTATTTTGGGACGGAGAGAGTATAAAGAAACGCAGAGAGTACTATTTTACCATTCGCTTGATTTATTAATGGACTAGCTATAGGTGTGGCATCCTGATCCGCATGGAGCAGGGGCCTTCGCACGTCAGCCCAGGATAACACCTGACGTACGACAGGTCCATGATACAACATTCCAGGTACAATAATATTCATCAAATACATGCGTATAAGGTTACATCATTGATGAATACAATTATCTGGCATAGACCTAAGGCTATTATATGGCGGCGGAAGTCTTGGTTTGGCTGCGTCTCACTCTGGCTGGACTCCATAACTCACAGAACTGGCAAGATTACGGCCTAGCACGACGGAACAAATGAACAAGTTGGGCACGACCTACAAAACTGGCATGACAGGCCAGGTCAGTACATTGAATGTACTTGCAAGACAACCAAATACATAGCTGTGGCACCCCGGCTCAGAGAAACCAAAACGCCCCGTATTCCAGCCCAGAGATCGAGGAGAAGGCTCTAGAATATGATACTGCTTGACATAGAACAAATCAGGTCTGATTACAAGAATAAATACAAAGGTCTGATGTTACAAAGGTTCACATCAGCAGGATGACACTACGCCTACGATACTACACTTGCTCTATGCTAGCAGCGGAACAACTCGAAGCAGCGGAAATCTTCTAGCAGCAGAACAACGACGAAGGTGGTGAACTCCACTCTGCAGGGACTCTGGCTGGGACACGATCTAGCTCGCACGAACGGAAACCACGACAAGCAATCAAGCAACCACGACATCACCTGCAATCTGGCATGACACGCCAGGTCAGTATATTGAATGTACTTGCAAGCTCACAACAACCAAAAACATCAAGGCAAGACAACAACATAGCATTAAGCAGGTTAATTAAATTAACAGCTACCATGATACAACAACAACTACTAAGCATGATATGAAACTACTACAATACTGATAAGCCAACATCTCAATACCAACAACAATCTCATTCTTGGCTAACCGGCCAAGCAAATACCATCTCGACCACCTCGTGGTCCACATGATCACCTCGTGATCAAAATATCCACACGGTCACCTCGTGACCAACATATCCACACGGTCACCTCGTGACCACATCACAAACTGAATGGTCATCCTCAAGATCATCTCAGCATCATCATCAACATCCTGCCAAACTGTTACTGCTCATGTATATAATATAAATAAGCTATAAGTCATTCCGTCACGTGAGTGTTGATCGAACGGTGTGACCTAGTACGAACTTGTGCCCATGACCGAGGACGTGGCTATCGATAGCTTAAACACACACTCTGCAGAGGTAGCGCACTGTACCCACACCACGGAACCCATGGCCTCGCACTCCCATTCGGGTGGACCAACGGCGTTCCGACAAAACCGATCTACTGACATGACACTCTCCCGGCCACTCCGACCAACACCCCCTTTGGGTTCAGTCCTGGGTGGCCCCGTGCCTACCAAAGGCACCAATGGCCACCGTCGTGGCAAACAAAAACGGTCCCAAACGGGTACAATCCGGATACAACAACTACAGGCACACAAGGCTTATGTCCGCCTACCTGATCAGGGTAGCGTGCGCCCATAACCTTCCCGCGTGGGAGGCACCGGCGAGAGGCACGACAATAGACCCAGTTAGGGCCTTCCCATAAAGGCAAATGTGGTTGCACTAGAGAAAACCCGGTTTGGTGGCACCTGACCAACTTAATGACGGAATTTATCCCCAAAAATATAACTGTGATAACTGATACTCCAATATCAACTATCAAACTATAAGCCAAGTCATAGCAATATCCAACAAATAATCTGAGCATAATATCATCATATCAAAATACTCCAAGGATAGCATAACATTTCTATCATGATGAATCTGAAAACAATAACTCTACTACTCCAATAACAAGAACAAAGCTATCCAGCTAAGATCCACATGTGAACATCATCTCTGAAATTAATACTCCAAGCAACAGTAACAGAACATCGACTAGCATCATGAAAATAATCACACTAACCACTAATAATCCAAAGGCAGCATGCCATCCAAAGTAATACTCCAAAATATAATAACAGATATCGTCATGAAAACAAACCTAATATCAACCACTAATACTCCAATGGCAACATGATACTCATCAACTACAAACATAACTCCTAGTAATCCAAACAATAGCATGGCAACAACAAGATCAAAATAATACTCCGAGAAAATGCCATGCACAAAGTCATGTAGCTAAAGCAATATTTCAAACAAGTTCAAATAGATTAAACCATGTCACTGCATTACAGTGATGCAAATGGAGGGTGTGGCTTGCCTGGGGTAGAAGAAATCACCGGGAAGAAGTGCGAGAAGCTCGCGGAAAGAATCGCCGGAAAACATTCTCTCTCGGAGGGGGCTGATTAAGCGCAAGGGCAAAGTGGTCATTTTTAGAATGTCAAAACATGGTGAAAATGATTCCATTGGAACGGGCTCGACGAAACGAAGAAGTGGGCTTTGGATTCACCTGATTTGGAGCTATGGGGAAAAAGATATGAATGTTTTTCTGCCAGGGACCTATCTGTAAAGAAATCATCACAAACAGGCCCTCGGCTGGAAAAACAGAAAGCACACTTTACAGAAATACGACTTCGCCTCAGGAAAACGTATTACTCGCTGGAACAGAGAGAAAATACGCTTTCAGAAGAGGAAAACGTACTCTGCCTGAAGGAGAGGGAAAATACACTTTCCACAAACGAAAACGTACTCACGGGTTTGCGCCTCCACTTAATCCAGTCAGCAGGGTGCGGGGCCGGGGCTTGGGTCTCTAACGCGTGGGGCCACGGGGTCCACGCGTGGTCAACTCTCTCCTCCCGCCTCCTTCTCCTTCTTCCCCCGACACCGCACGCAGAGCAGAGGAGAGGCTGCCGGCGCCGGCGCCCGCTCCGACCACTCGGGCCACCTCCGGCGGAGCTTGGACCGCCGGAGTGCTCAGGATGGCGAGACGCACCCGTCCCTCCACCACTCGAACGTCAGGGAGAAACGGGCAGGGCGGGACCATGGCCGCGGTGGACGGGGCTCTGCGGGCTTCGGGGAACTCATGGCCAGAGGCCACCGGAGAAGGAATGGGGGCACTGGGGTGGATCTAGGATGGATGAGGAGGCCTCTGGTGGTGCTAGACCGGAGGGAGATAGCTCGACTCGCTCAGATTTAGGCCGGAGGGGGCGGCGGCCATGGCGGATGGAGGACGAGCAGAGGGGCTCCGGTGCTCGGGGAAGAGGTTTGGGAGGGGTAGTGAAGTGAGGCAAAGGCGATGGTGAGGTCGAGAGGCCTCGGGGTGGGCTTATATAGGCAAGGGGAGGGGCTGCTGCGCTGGCGTCGCCGCGGACGCATCCCCACGCTCGCGAGCTCGGAGGTAGACGATGTAGGAGGAGCAGTGGAGGTTCTCACGGGTCAGAGGAGTCCAAGGGATGCAGGGGAGAAGCAGCCGAGGAGGAAGACGACGGTCGGTGCACTGTGCTCTCGTGGGCGTTCGGCTGCGAGCGTTGGTGAGGAAGCGGACGGAGGGGGAGAGGGGTCCAGGGAACAGCGACGACGCGGGCCAGTTGCTGGACACGCTCACGCGCGTGAAGCCGACGAGGGGGAGAGGGGCCGGAGCTAGAAGATGCTCTGGGACCGTCCAACGGCAGCAGAGCGCTTGCACTGTTGTGCCACTAACGCGGTCACCGCGTGCACTGGCATGTAGCGGGGGCAATGAGCTGGAACGTGTTGTCTAGTGGTAAGTTCTTCCAAGGGAGGTTTCAACTGCGGTGGTAGATCGATGAAAAACGCTCTGGTTAAATGGTAATCATCGTCTGAAGTTTACTGCAGTAAACTTTGCCGTGCACTGGTGATCAACTGGGAAGTGATTGTGGTCAAAGGAGTTGTCTGGGGTGATTAACTACGGAAGGACTATAATCCTAGAGGTGTTGGAGCATAATGGAGCACAAACTAATATAGTTGTTGTGTAACCCCAAAATTGGTCCAGAATCAAGATTTGGATGATGCACTCACATGGTGTTATGGAATGGGATGCAACTCGGCAAATCCTCATGATATGGACATATAAAGATGGTGTAAAAAGCTCATACCAAATGGACAAGCCAAAATGGTACTTTCTTCACAAACATCATTTCTGACCAGAAACTTGGAATAATTTTGGTGATCAAATGGCTCATTGAAATGATGCCAAATTGGGTGGAGAGATGTTTTATGGGTATAAGAATGATCTGGTAATTTATCAGGATTTTTGAAACAATATAAAATACACTTGCTTCACAACCTGAAAATATTGCCAACATAAAAGATTTGCTCCCGTGCTCACATAGATGATTGCATCAGGCTGAAAATGGGTGGAGGGGGTTAATATGAGAACGTGAAGGAGTGTCCAAAATTTCAACTCATTTGGATACTCCTAGATAGTACTTCCATCACAAAGCCTTTTGTCTGACAGAAACTTTGAAAAATCACTGAGGAAGATTGGCTAGGCAAATAAAGTTGAACTTGTGCATGAGGCAATTATTTGGACATAAAAGAATGCCCAAGGAGTTTGGGAGCAACTAGGAAAATATAAATGACACTTCCTTCACAAAGTGCCATTTAGAGCAGAATAGAAGAATAATTATTGGGGAATTATTTTTGAGCTAGGACAGGAAAGTTTGGGCATATTTGAGGAACATATGACCCAAAGGAATTTTGAGAATTATATGGGAATTTTTGGATGGACAGAAATATAGGTTGCTTCACAACCTAGGGCAATTGAGGTTATTCCTTTAGTGAAAAAGGAATTTTCCCCAAGAAAAGAATATTGGGATTTGGGCTAGGATGGGAATGGCCTGACCTTGGGAAAGATTTGAGGATGATGAACCACTTGGGAGAAGAATTGAAGATGATTTCCCAAGTGACAAGGCCATAGAACCACTCCAAAAAGAAAAACAGAGCAAAAACCAAATAAATCAAAAGAAAAAGAAAAGGGCCAAAAGCCAGGCTGTTACAATAGCATCCAAACAAACAGAAGACAGAGCAAGAACCAAGCATATGCAACAGTCTACATCAACACAACTTCTAAGCATGGCATGATATTAACTAGAATCATAAATCAAACTAGGCATTAACAACATCATAGCATCTACTAGCATGGCATATCAAACTTACTTCTAACATAACAACAGCAAAGCATAGCATATCAAAACATGGCATGGCATCATGAAACTGTGCTGAAAATAAACTACCAGTTACCTCCCCTGAAGACATATAGCATTAACCTCATGCAACAATCGCTTACTCTGCCACGGCTCCTCGGAGCAAACTCATGACTTACCGAGACCTCGTCTCGGAGTCATATACCACATCATCGTGACTTCTCACGATTATCTCATGGTCCAAGTCATCACATTCTTTTATTGCACATTTTAATTATCACATTAATTATTAATAGGTTTATCCTCCATTTCGACCAAGACCCGCTAGTGTGACCTACTACGAACTATGCTACTATCGATAGACTTAAAACACACACTCTGCAGAGGTAGCACACTTTACCCACACTACAGAACCCTGGCCTTGCACTCCCATACGTGCGGACCACGGCGTTCCGACAAAACCGATCTACTGCCATGACACTCTCCCGGCCACTCCGACCAACACCCCTTAAGGGTTCAGTCCTCGGTGGCCCCGTACCTACCAAAGGTACCAACGACCACCGTCGTGGCAAAACGGTCCCAAACGGGGACATGAGATCAAAACCAAACCCGGGCACACAAGGCTTATGTCCGCCTACCTGATCAGGGTACGCGCGCCCATAACCTTCCCTCGCGGGAGGCACCGGCGAGAGGCATGACAATAGACCCAGCTAGGACCTTCCCACAAGGTAAATGTGGTTGCACTGGAGAAAGCTCGATTTGGTGGCACTATGATATCCCAATGATGGCGGAGGAGGTTTGTTATTAAGTCATATTATTAACTGCTCCACCATCATCAACATTATGAGCATATTCAACAAGAATGCAACAATGAGCATGCAGCGAACAAATGCATCAACAAATATCAATCTATTCCAGTGAACAGTTATAGCATATGAAACATAACAATACTAGATACTAGCTTATTGACGGTGCAACAAAATCATCATAACATCAAGACTACTGGCATGAACTAAACTAGACAGAGGCATGATATTATCAACAACAATATAACTAGCATGGCAAAAGCTATCATGAGAGGTAAGCAAGCAGTACTAACATATATCACAACTGAAATAATGGCACACGAAACAGACAAAAACTATTGCAACTAAGCACACACACGAGGTACCAGCAAAGTCAACATGCAAGTTCGGGGCTCATGATAAGAGGTTGGCTTGCCTGGGGTCGAGGATTACTCCGGAAATGAGTGAGGTCACTTCTCGAAAAAAATTGCCGGAGAGGGGTTCGCTCTCTAAGGGGTCTGGATTAGGGCAAAGGCAAAATGGGCATTTTAAAAATGTGCAAACATCAAGAAAATAGTCCCATTGAAAAGAGCTCGACGAACAGAGAACATGAGCGTTGGAATCACCCCAATCGGAGTTACGAGCGCAAAGTTGTGGCCGTTCACTTTTTAGGCAGAAAAGTGGCTTAACGAGTGAACGTTCACAAGTTAACCATTTCGGCGGGCGGGGCTGAAAAACAGAAAGTGTCTTTCTGAGAATACGCATTCAGGGAAGTGGAAATGTATTTTCATCTAAACGAACAAAAGAATACGCTTTCTAACCTGGAAAACATACTACGGTGTAAATACGTTTTCAGCGCAGGGAAACGGCTTCGCGACGGGGCGCCGCCACTTATCCGACATGGCGAGGCGGGGTTAACGCGGGGCAGCAAGGCCGGGCGCCTGGGTCGTTGCCAGGTGGGGTCCGCGGGGAGGGGGCCCAATGGCAGGTCTCCTTCTTCCTCCCGCTCGGGAGCGCGCATGGCCGAGGGAGCGGCTCGCCTCGACGGCAATTGCCGGCGTTCCCGGCCACGGCTGACGATGGGCGACCTACCTAGCTGATCGGGAGGGAGTGGCGCATCCGGTGGAGGTGGTTCTGCCGCCTAGGAGCGCCGGAGAGAGAGCAGCAGGGCTCGCGGCGGAGGGAGGCTTCGGCCGGCGGCGAACCAGGTGCTCCGGTGGGGCAAATGGGTGGGAAAGGCAACGGGGAGTCTCGCCGGACCCTGGGGAGGGCAGTGGTGGATAGGGAAAGGAGAGAGGGGCGCGGCATCGCCGGCATCAAAGAAGAACCGAGGCGGCGGCCATGGCGATGGGGAGGGTCGGAGAGGCTCGGGAGCTCGGGGGAGAGGCTTGGGAGGGGTTGTGAGGTGCGAGAGAGCTCGAGGGCTGCTTATATAGCCATGGGGATGAGCTCTAGAGGGAGGGGCGAGGCGACACGCGGCGCGGCTACGTGTCCGTGCGCCGGCGACGCGCACGCGCGGCCAAAGCTCACGGGAAGCGGCGGGAAGGCGACGAGGGGGACGCGAACGAGTGCCAGGGGGTCACGGAAACGAGGGACGCTCGCGGATGAGAGGGGGAAACAGACAGGAGCGAGGAAACGACGGCGCACACGGGAGCTCACTGTGTTCGGCGACGGCGATGGCTCAACGAGGAAGCAAACGAAGGGGCTAGCTGTCCAGAGGGAAGAAGACGTCGAGGGGGTCCCGTGTGACACTCGGGGACAAGTCAGAACCGGCTGGAGCGGCGTTGCTGTTGCCAACAGTGGCTAGACCACCGTTTTGGGCCGGCATTGCCCGTGGTCACCACCGACAACGCGCTTTCAGGTCGTCAACTAAGTGCTAAACCTTCTCTAAAGCGTAGTCCTTCCACGGCTCATTAAGAATGAGGTGATGGCACAGGAAGAGGTGTAGAGAGCAGAGGGAACCAAGCTCGACAAGTTTGCTGTTGCAAACTTGGCCACATCTTGGTGATCAAACCAGAGAGGTTAAGGGTTAAACTGGTTGTCTGGGAGGTTTAGGGTAGCAAATACTACGGTCCTGGAAAGTTTGAGATCATTTGGACAAGTATTTAGCATGGTTGCAGTGCAACTGCCAAATCTGGTCCGAAAAACAAATGAGGAAGAAGCACTCACGAGGAGTGTTGGATTGGGCTAAAACTTGGCAATTCTCCATTATTTGGTCATGTTTAGATGCTGCAAAAATATCATACCAAATGGACTTGCCAAATTGGTACTTGTTTCACAAGCATCACATCTGACCAGAAACTTTGGAAAAATCCAGGAAAATATGGGCTACATGAAATGAGCCAAAATTTGTTGGAGATAGGTTATATGGATAGGAGAAGGCTTAGAAATATTTTCAGCCATAATGGAGCAAGATAAAATAGACTTGCTTCACAAACTGAAAATTTGGACAGAAACCAAGAATTGCTCATGTGCTCACATAGTTCAATGAAATGAACTGAATTTGGGTGGAGGCTAATGATTTGGAATACTTGAGAAGATGGAAAAGTTTCATCCCATTTGGAAACTCTATGAAGGTACTTCCTTCACCAAGTTGCATTTTGGTCAGAAACTTTGAAAATTTGCACAGGGAGCTAAGATGAAGGGATTGAGCTCATCTTTGGTATACATGGGTGATTTTTCAAGGTAATCACCCTGCCAAATTGCAGCTCAATAGGAATTAGTAATAAGGCACTTCCTTTGAAAAATTTCAGAGAAGGCAGAAACTTGCATTGGAGCATGTGCCCAATTTTTGATCTGTGGAACATGAGACAAGAATGGAACTAGTGATTATATAGAAAGGACAAGCTCCACAATTTATGTGCGAATTTTCTCTGCTATAAAATTAATAGTTCCTTTAGAAAATGGCAGAAATGGAATATTGGCATTAAATAAGAAAATGCAATTTTCCTTATTTAATTATGGCCAATATCTTTGCCAGAGCTTGGATTAGGAATAAATATCAACTCTACCAATTCTCATGAATTTAGGAGAGGACTAGATATGCCTTTGGATTTTATTCCTCGGAAAGGCAAGAAAAGGAATAAATCATAATTCAAAAATATTGCATGGGACTTGGCAATATTTTTGCATATCCAAGGATTTAGAAGGATAGCAGGGTCTCTGGGAACAGATGGGATGATCAACGGCTCAAGGAAAGTGATAGCTCCTTTGTAATCACAAAGGCCACATTCAAATTCCAAAAATTTGGAATTAGGGTTTGAGAGGGTTTGAGCTGATGCAAATGAGGTCTTGCCCACTGACAAAGTCATGAGTAAGGTTTTGAAAGGTTGGAAATGGCAAGATTTCTCATAGTCATCCAGCAAACTCAGGAGAAAATTTTGAAAATGAGTGCCAGGACAGCACAAAAATTGTCAACCCAATTTTGGGGCTGTTACAACAGGTTAGTCGACTGAAAACAAAAGTTGGGTCAGTCAACCGACCCAACCTTGTTTCAGTCGAGCCTGCCCGCCGTACGTAAGGTTGCCCTGCCTCCTCTTCACTTGATTGATTCCTAGCTCTAGTTGATTTGACACACAACCATATTTTTCCTAAGATTTAGGATCAAATCTAGGCATTTTTATTAGGCACGCATTAGCTGTAGAAAATATGTCTTATAAACTATACTAAAATTTTAGCATTGGTATGTATGTTTCTTTGTGGCATGCTACCATTGTTTGCTATTTTCATTGCAAAGCTGGACTGCACATTGACCTGTCTTGTTTGATTCATCACATTCTCCTCAGCTGCCCTTTCAACCACACAATCGCCCTATTATATATAACTAAGGCCCCCTTTGATAGCAAAATATTCCTTAAGTATTCTTAGAATACCACAATTTTTATAATTACCATGGTTTTCATTACTATGAGTTGTTAACCCAATAAACCAAAAGAAGAAAATTTGTGAGTCACCTGAAATTCTAATACTTGTGGTGGTGTCATCTTAAATAATAATGAAAAAAGAGAAATAAATTTTTCTAAACAAGAATGAATTAGTGGCATCGGTATACCCTTAAAATGAAAGAAAAAATATATAAATAAATAAAATAATGACAAAGTTTGCACATAAATTGCATTTTTTATAATATATAGCAAAAGCATAGTACATAGCAATAAGCATATAATAGTGAAAGTTTTGCAACAAATAAGTCTTCTAAGAAGGAGCGGAATTGCTATTACCATTATATATATTGCTATGTGGTAGTATATACTCCACTTTATTATTTGGGCAGAGGCATGAGTATATATATATAGGAAAAATGGGGTGGGTCTATTATGATAACACCCCTTAAGAGTCTTATTCTAATAACACCTGCCTTATTCTGCACATCCCCCAACAGATCGCCGCCGCCCTCCCCTCCCCGCCTTCTACCGCGGCAGCGGCCTGGGAGCGCCGCTGCCCCTTCCCTCCCGGCCTTCTTTCGCGGCAGCGGCCTGGGAGCGCCGCCGCCCCTCCCCTCCCCGCTTTCTTCCGCGGCAGCGGCCTGGGAGCGCCGCCGCTCCTCTACTCCCGGCCTTCTTCCGCGGCGGCGGCCTGGGAGTGCCGCCGCCCTCTATTCCCGGCCTTCTTCCTCGGCGGCGGCCTGGGAGCGCTGCCGCCCCTCCCCTCCTCCTTTCTTCCGCGGCAACGGCCTGGGAGCGCCGCCGCCCTTCTACTCCCGGCCTTCTTCCGCGGTGGCAGCCGACAGTGACGCCGCCCCTGCGTTCCCGGCCTTCTTCCGCAGCAGCGGCCAAGCAGGGACGCCGCCCGTCGCCTCTCGGCCTTGTTCCGCGGCAGCACTCGAGTAACACCTCCCTCGCTAGTATATCGGCCTTCTTCCGCGGTAGCAGGTCGGTAGCGCCGCCGCCGAACTCCTCCGGGCCTTCAATTACCTGTACTTCATCAGATGTGGATTGGTGTTGCCTCGACATCAAACCAATTCGAGCAAGGAGGACTGTGCGCAAGGTTCCTTCATCCATGGCAGCTTCTTGGAATAAGTCTACAACGACCTTCAGAGCAAATCCTCCGTCACCACTCACCTTGAGCAACGTCCAAACCGCTCATGAACTTCTGAAGGGCAAGTGGACTACGCGGGTGAACGCAAAAGTTTTGCAGACGGACGAGAGGGGAACTTCTTCCTGCAAACGCAAGAAAGCACTGCAACACGAGGTAAGCAGTACACTCCCTCAACTATCTCAGTTTACTTATTCCATACAAAGCAGTACAAGCAGTACAGTACGCCTCCAAAAATGATGCAGTGCGGTTGCTTCAGTTCGTCGTGGGAAAAAATGCAGTGCACTTGCTCGGTTATGCAGTATGCTTGTTCGGTTATGCAGTACGCTTGTATAGGTTCATTACGAACAACGATGCAATGCAGTTGCTTCAGTTCACCTTGCGGGGTGATGCAGTCAGCGTGCATTAGTTCGCAGTACCCTTTCAAATAGATTGCAGTTCGCATGATTCAGTTCATTTAACCTGACAATGCAGCTCGGTCATTTTGTGCAGGAAATGACGTTCAGCAGATACAAAATGCCACGCATAATTGACAACACTGAGAACAACAACTTTCAGAAGAGTAAAGGTTCTTCTGAAAGAGATACTGGCTGGGTTACCCCTGAGATTCCTTGAGGATTCTTCATGACAACAAACAGGGTGCAATACTCTCCGGAAGAGGATTTTCTCCAAGAAGAAGAGGTAGTCGAAGATGACGATGATGTCACCTTCGTGTGGGAGGGCACTCACCGACGGGATGATGAAGATGATGACGACGAAGATGCGCCAATAATAGTTCTCAGCCCAGAGTATAAGCACGAATTCACTACATTTGGACAGCATGTCCGAACAGACAATGATGATGCAGTTGAACATGATGTTGCAGCAGATGATGATTATGACTATGATGATGTGCCGCCGCTCCAAAATTTTCAAACCAATCCACTGAGACATCGTCACAACATTGGATTACCACCATGTCCACCTGCTGCACCCCAAAACAGAGCTCAGCGTCCACCTGCTGCACCGAAAAACAGAGCTCCAAGTAGACCTGCTGCATCAACTTCGACACTGTGACCACCAAGGGTGCCTCGGTCAAAAGTCAACGGCAGGTACAAATCCTCCTCACTATTGCCGTCGCGAGATCCTCAACTACACAGATCTGCTATAACCCCGCCATGTCCAATACAACCCGGCGAGCTGCAAACACCATCGGGTGAACGACTCTACACACATGTAAGTTTATGTTCTGGAAAAATAATAATATTTGCAATCCATTCATATAACATTGCAGTGCACACTGATATTTCTTGTGAGGTTTGACCTAACATCTAATACAGTCGATTCTTCTAAAAACTTAGTAACATTGCAATGCTTTATTAAACTCGTATGCACTCCTCGTATTAAAAAACAGAACGGAACAATTTATCTCATAGAGCATTGCACTAAATGCAGGATAAAAACATGTCGCTGAACCTCATACCTGCCGCTGGAATGAAGTTCACCACGTACGCCAAGGCATGGGACTTTTACAACAATTATGCAAGATGTGCAGGGTTTGGCATACGCAAGAGGGCAAAACATAGGACAAATGCCTACATTGTCTGCTCAAGAGAAGGGATGCACAAGCAGACTGTATCAGATTATCAACGGAAACGTCAGAAGACATAAAAAAGGATTGACTGCAAGGCAAAAATTAGAGTAAAAAAGAGGAAGGATGGCAAATTTGTGATAGAAATGGTTGAACTCAACCATAATCACAAGATGCTGGAAAGCCCCGGGATGCTTTTGCACATGCGATCGCACAAAAGAGACAATCCTTTGATTGACCAGTTAGTGAAAGACATGCAACTAGACAACCACACACACGCTCAGATGATGTCAACGATGTGACATATGTCCGGTGGTCTGCAGTACATGGGACATACTAGCCGCGACTGGGTAAACAAGTAAGCACATCACAGAGAATATCACTTGAGCATTCTGTCGGAAGTTATTTCCTGTTTGATGAGATGAGTTTGCATTGCGTTTGAAATGCAGGAAACAGAAGTTTGCCAGAGAAGAGTCCCAAGATGACGTCAAGAAACTTCTGGATTTCTTCGAGAAGATGCAGAAGATAAACCAAGAGTTCTTCTATGATTATGACGTTGATGCAGATAACCGTGTAAGAAACGTCTTTTGGGCCAATGCAAGTTGCAAAGGATCGTATGAAGATATTGGAGACTGCGTTACATTTGACACGACATATAAAACTAACAAATTCTGCATGCCGCTGGGAGTCTTTGTGGGAGTGAACCATCATCTATAGAGCACCATATTTGTTGTTGCCCTCGTGCGAGATGAAACAATACCGTCGTTCGAGTGGGTTTTCAAAACATTCCTGAGGTGTATGAACAACAAGCCGCCAAATTGCATGCTCACAGGTACAAAAAAAAACACCTGTATACTTACGTTTGTTTGGTACACTTATATTTCTTCCATCTATCTTACACACACACAAACAACTTAATAAAAAAACACTATTTGTGCCTTCTCAGACCAGTGTTCTTCAATGAAGGCAGCATTAAAAACTATCCTCCCAGATACACTGCATAAGTTGTGTCGGTGGCATATCATGAAGAAGTACAAAGACCACCTCGCCTTGCTGTATAAGGCGCACGAGAAACTCAAGGATGACCTTAATGCGGTGCTGAACCACCCACTAATGCCGTCAGAATTTGAACGAGCATGGAAGGACCTCATTCAGAAATACAACTTGCAAAACGACGAAGTGATGAATTCGCTATGGGATGACATGCACGAGTGGATCTCGGCTTACTACAAGGAAATTTTCTGTCCTCGGATGACTTCCACGTAGAGAAGCGAGAGCATGAACCGCATACTGAAGAAACACTTTGTCAAAGAGAAGCATGATCTCCATCTGTTTGCTCAGCAGGTGGACAAGTGCATTCAGACCAGGAAGGTCGTCGAGCATGCAGAGACAGTAGCAAATGAGGTAAACAAAATGTCCATCAAAAACTGCTAGAATATAACTACAAAACCAAACAAAATTTTCATTTCTCTGGTTCGTAACAGTGCATTTCTGATCATGCAGTCAGAGGTAAAGACAACAACCTAGTTTGGGTTTGAAGTTCAGCTATCAAAAGTGTATACAAGGGCAGTGTTTACAGATTTCAAAGAAACACTCTACCGTAGCACTGCATTCAGAGCAGAACGGTGCCCTGAGAACCCGACAAAGTATCTCGTACACCACTACAACAGATCGGATGCACTTGACTGGGCAAGGCATAATTTCCAAGTGGTTGTCGATGAACAGAAAGGTGTCTACGAATGTGAGTGCAAACTCTGGACACACACAGGTGCGACTCGCTAGCAAAAAAATCCTAATTTCTGATAGTCATGCATGAAAGCTCACTTACCGAACTTTAAAAGTCCACATGCATGAGTAATTCACAAAACCAATTGAAGTTCACTTCCTTAAAATGAACAAATAACGAAAAAATATGTGTTTATTATTTTCATGCAGTTCACTTACAAAACAAAGAAATCATGTGTTGTCTGCAGGGCTCTTTTGCGTCTATGTGTTATGCGTGCTTTCTCATTTGACAGTACTCAAGATTGCTGAGGTGTACATCATAAAAAGATACACCCGGAACGCAAGATCAAATGCAACGTTTGACAATGAACAAACATCACCAGATGGAAGCTCGCTTTTTTGCCGTAGAAAATTGCTGACAGAAATAGCAATGGACCTTGCAAACAAAGCGACAAGGTCCGACGCTGGGTGCCACAGAGCGTTGTCTGGTATGAGGGCACTGATCGAGGAAGTTGATGTGATCAAGGAAGAAGAAGAAGCAGCATCAAAACTAAAGCAAGCAAAGAAATCCCAGCATGACAATAATGTCGAGCAAGTAGAAAATACCGAACACAGTGCAACTGGTGCTATCAAAAAAGAAATGTGACACCCAAGTTTTTATTTGGATTTTTCAAAAAAGATTTCTATTTTGACTTGAGGGGAGCAATTTAAATTTTTCTTTAAGAGAACTCTCCCTCTCATATATTTTTCCTTATGGCAAAAGTTTTGTTTGGATTCACCCAAGATCTGCCTTTGGTCTTGGAAGTTCTTACTTTTCATTTGGACTCCAGACAAAATGTTTTTCATTTGGGAAAATAACTTTTGAAAACCTTTTTAAATTTGCACTATGGCTTTTGGAAAGTCCTTTGCCACTTTCAACTATTCCTTCTTACCATGACATTTGTGCAAATCCTCTCCCCAAATCCTTCCCTCACCTTTGGATCATGTTTTACACCTAATCCAGCAAGTTGAACCTCCCCATGTGATTATTCCCATTCAAATTTCATTCAAACAAATTTCTTCTATTCTACCACTTGGAGATTTACAAAGGAACTCCATTTTTTGTTTGGACTTTTACCACCAAACTTCTTTCCCCTCCTAGTCCTTTGAACCCTCAACCTGGAACCATGAAGATCCACTAGTCTTCAGTTCAAAAATTTCAAACTACACCTGCTGCAAGTTTGGACCAGATTTGGCAAATTTGGTGAAATTCATTCAAAACCTTCTCCAAAAATTCCAAGTAAATTAAGGCAGCCCCTGGGTGCTTTGAGTGATCATCTCACCAAGTTACAGCTCCAGAAAAATTTATCTCATAGCAAAAACCTTCTGTCGAACACCTGCAGTGCACTGTCTTTGTCAAAGTTCAGAAAGTTCAGAGATTCAGTTCAGTGCTCACTGTCGTTTTCTTCAGAGATGGACATCGATCTCGCCAGTGCCACCGCGTCGCCTTGCTCCTCGTCCTCGCCCCCTTGTTCCTGCACCGCACGAGTGCCTGGCACCTTGCGGGCGTCGGCGACGAGCAGCAGAAGGTGCGCCACCCCGTGACCAACACCGGCGGCGGCTTTGCGGGCGCCAGCGGGAGTCACGGCGCCGACGACGCCACCCAGCGCCGCCCAAACCACCGGAGCTCGCCGCGTGGCCTTCCACTCCCCCGAACGCGCTGCCGCTCTCATCGTGAACCGCAGGGCGCGGAGCGCGCTCTCTGCCGCCGTTGAGCCCGTGCGGTCACCTCACCGTGGACCGACGCCATTACGCCAAGACCGACCCCGTTTAGCTGCAAATCGAGTCCAGTAACATCCACTGATGCTGCCCGACCGCTCAAACCCCCTGCCAACCCACTGCTCCGCCGTAATCGCTCGCCGGAGATTCACCGTTCACGGCCATCCCGTCGATCTGCCTATAAATAGGGGCCCCGAGCTTCAACTCGAGCACCCACCAGCCCTGCACTCCCCCTAGAGCACGCCTAGCCACTGGAAGAGCCCCGAGGAGGTCTCCTTCCTCGACTCCGGCCGCCGCGACCCGCCACGGGATCCAACCCGATTCGCCCCCGTGTGTGCTCCTCCGCCTCCATTCTCTTGCCAGTAGCTTCACCATGCATCCCTCTGTCTGACCCGCACTTCAATTTGAAGCTTGCAGCCCTCCACCGGAGTTCCCCATCCTCACCCGAGCCACCGTCCACCGGAGAAAGTGTCACCGTCGACATAGTGCTCCCCGTTGGACGAGTCCACCACCCACCGACGCGGAAGAGGACGCTGAAGCTCTTGGTACCCTCCATTTCTCCTAACTCGCCGTGGTTCGACGCCGGTGTCCACCGCAGTCTTCGGGCGCCGGCGAGCTTTTCAAACCTGACATGTGGACCCCGCATGTCAGCCTCTGTTCTTTTATTCGCGAACCATTTTCTGTTGGCGCCTTCGGGCAAAATACGTTTCCTCCTTTGCGCTTGCGCATTCCCAGCCGAAGCGTTTTCTGTTTTCTCAGTTAAAACCCTGGAACTTTTCTGTTTCATTACAAATAAGTCCCTGGACAGAAACCTTTATAACTTTTTAATAGAAAGGTATTTTTGAGTGATTCTTTTTCTGACAATCTTCAAATTTTGTCTAGTTTTTATGGGATTTATTTGAAAAATAATTGGAAAAGTTTCTGTGTATGTGTTGGTTTTCACGTTAGTGCCCGTTTCGTGATTTGCCGTAGGTTCCGGGAGGGGTGACGGAGCCGCGAACTTCGCCGAGCTAGACTCCGACTTCTCCGAACCAGGCAAGCATGTTTTGAACATTTGATATGACAGGTGTTTTGCATGTTCACGTGAGAGTTTGTGTGTGGCATATGAGTGTCGGTAAAAACCTCGTTGCTTGTACGGCAACGACCCGGTTGTCCCAAAGTTGCGATGACCTCTGTTGAGAGGTGGCCTAATCATGTGGTGACATGAAGGGCAGCAAGGTGGTACTGTTGTAGCATGCCAGCCTTGCGCCATCCGACTTTCTTCGACGTTAATGTGGTTGGAGCCACGTTATCGATCTTTTCCCGCATGTTCCAAAGTTGCGATGATCTCTGATGAGAGATGGCCTAATCATGTGGTGACATGAAGGGCAGCAAGGTGGTACTGTTGTAGCATGCCAGCGTTGCGTCATCCGACTTTTTCCGACGTTAACATGGTTGGAGCCGTGTTACCGTCCCTTCCCCTTTCCGTGCTACCACATGTCTCATTGCCAGGATGCGGTTTAGTAAGTTGGTAACCTCTTTCCGTGTACACACCAAACAGAGAGGCCGGGATGATGGTACCTTGGCCCAGGATTAAAGCCAGTCATTCGGTCAGGGGGCATGGGTGTTTCCGGTTGGGACCGAGAGGGGGGGCACCCCCTTAGAGCGCGCGTATATAAATTTGATCCCATGATACGCGAGGTTGTAGCCTCCCCGTCTCAAGGTTTTTCTTGAGCGTCGCCGAGGGTGATCCCTGGCTTCGGATGGTTGAATTGGGTGTGTACTGGTTAGACGTGTTTCCTCCAAAACACCGCAGACGGAACTAGTCCCCGTGACTACTGAAATCCGTTGGGTGTGGTTAAGTACAAACTCTGCAGAGTCAATTCTTTCCAAATCATCGTATCCATGATCAGTAGTGTAAACATTATACCCATATCTATCCGTGTGAAAAACTTGCCCCCGGTGAACAAACTCAAGTGGTAATTCAGTTTTATTGTTATTCCTATGGATGGACTAACTTTATATTTGTCTCGTGCTTGTGATAAGTTATGTTCCCGAACTATTGTATTATTGTGTTACAATATAAGCCCTTTATGAGACGTCGCGCAGACGTCCGACTGTGGCGTGTACTCGTTTCTCACTTTAAATATAAGCCCTTTATGCGATGTCGCTCAGACGTCCGACTGCGGCATGCACTGTCTTTATTTTCTGTTATAAGCCCTTTATGTGGTGTCGCCCCGACGCCCGACTGTGGCATTATTATTCTGCATTTACCTCTCGAGGAGTCTTTCAGACACTCGTTTGGCACCTGTATTAACGTTCCGCATTTTCCTCTCGAGGAGTCTTTCAGACACTCGTTTGGCACCCGCATTATTATTTCGCATTTTCCGCTCGAGGAGTCTTTCAGACACTCGTTTGGCACCCGCATTATTATTTCGCCTTTTCCGCTCGAGGAGTCTTTCAAACACTCGTTTGGCACCAGTATTACTATTCTGCAGTTTCCGCTCGAGGCGTCATTCAGACCCTCGCTTGGCACCCAGTATTTATTTATGTCTAATCGCACTGGTTAACTTATTCATGTGCTTCATGTTTACATTTGTTATACCTTATGTCCGAACTGTCTTGCGAGTACTTTCATAGTACTCACCTGGCTTGTTGATTTGGCCAGATGTTGACGAAGGCGATCTCTTGGATGAAGAGTTTGATAGCGCGTCTGATGCCTAGAGGAGTCCCAGTCAGTCCTGCGCGATCCCGGATATTGGTCACTTATGTTGTTTACGCTTCCGCCACCCGCAATAAGTCTCCTCGAGCCTCACTCCGACGCTCGATGAGTTGTAGTCTTTTGGAATCATATCACTCGCTTCGCGATGATATTTCCACCACCGTTATTATCGTGAGTTAGAAGTTTGCCACCCTATCCGCCGTATTGTTTTATCGGCGTGCCTGTAATAAATTATTGGGCAGTCTCTGCTCAACCTTGTGTTATATTTAGTACTCCTGGTATTTTTCTTCTGTGACCAAGATTATTGTCTACTAGTGAGAAGGAATTCTTCTTCGCTGGTCCGTAAAAGGGATTGGTCTCTCAATAATTATTTTATTGAAAAACCGGTCATGACAAGCTTGGTATCAGAGCCAGGCTGACTGTAGGAAGCCACTAGGTGCGATCGCTAATCGGTTATTAGCGTCTTTTGTGCCTTTTCAGCATTTTGCAATTGTAGCTATTTTCTGTTGGTCATCATAAAATTTATGACATGACTACTCAGAATTTTTGCCTACTTTTGTAGATGGCTGGCAGCAACTGTGAGAATCGAGTGTTCACCAACGTGCCCGAGGGGTTTGTCAAGCTCCTCGTCTCCATCACCAAGCTCGCGATCGGGCCAGCAGCTCGCCCGGAGTTCACACTCTATCAGCACAAGCTCAGTGACGACCTGTCTATGCACCAAACCATGGTGCAGTTCAAGGGAGGACGTTCTACTGCTCGTCACTTCCGTTTTACGGGAAGGGCCATGCCTACGGAGAGGCATGCCATGCAGATGGCTGCCCGTGAGGCGATAGCTCGCCTTCGGGACATCCTTCCTACGATGAAGACTCGTCGCTACCGCTACCTCCCATGCCATGTGCCTTACACCAGCCACTATGCGTTCGCCTGCCATCGGGGAGAGCGAGATGAAGCCATCGAGATGGTTGTGGAGTATCTCAAGGCTCTGGAGGAGTCTTTCGACAACCTCGTAGATGATCTTGTGGCTGCCCGCATGGACTTAGTCCGGGGCGGTCCTGCCAGCAGGAAGGAGCTTCTCCACACGGCGCCGCCTCTGACTTTCGTCTCGTCTTCAGCCTCGTATGCACCGGCCGTTTTGGCCACTGCTCGCCGTCTGCCTACCACTGAGGAGTTCGACCGAGTCATCGCTCCTACTCCAGTCAGAGCCGCACTGCCTGCCGCACGCGCTCTACCACCAGTCGCCCCCGCACCATCACCGCCGCGCAGCGTCGCATGCCAGGAGCCAGCTAGAGAGGAGGAGGTTGATTCTCCTGGACCGCTGAGCCTTGCCATCGGCAAGGGGAAGGAGATCTTCACCATCTCCGACTGAGAGCACCGAGTAGCCGCGTGTTATGCCTGCTTGTATGATGTACTATTTTTTTATCTGTACGCTAGTTTGTATTGGTGTGTTTGTCGCCTTCCGGAGTAGTACGCTAGTTTTTAATAACATGTCAGGATTGTGTACGCACAACCTGAGTGTTGTATCTTGTGTTTGCTTTCGCATGTAAGATTTGTGTTAAGCACTTCTTCTCCGTGAAAATCATTTGTGTTTCTTTGAAAACCTAGAAGCCTTTTTGATTATTACCTTTGCAAGAGTTTTCCTGCGCTACACAGTTTTTCTCATGGGTTTTGCAAATGATACCCCAGACTGGAAAAATGTCTCGCCCATGGACTCGCTCTATGCCCAATCAGCCAGAAGAGGTTTACGGAACACAGACCAGCAACAATTTCACTCAGGGTCAGTCCAGCCAACAGGACAGTGAAGCGGCACTATCTCAAGTATGCCGTCTCTTCGAGCAAAGCCAGCAACAGCACCAGGAGATGATGAACCATGTCATCAATATGGGAATCCACCGTGAACCCTATCAACCACATTCCAAGTTATCTGAGTTACAGAAGACTCGCCCCTCAACTTTTGCTCACACCAACAGGCCACTGGAAGCCGATGATTGGCTTCGCGAGATTGAAAGGAAACTGATTATCGCTCAGTGCTCAGATCATGAGAAGGTGCTTTATGCACCACACTACCTTACTGGAGCAGCCGCAGCATGGTGGGAAAACTTCCTACACATGCACCCCAGGGAACACAACATCACCTGGGAAGAATTCAAGGAAGGCTTCCGTGGGGCACACATTCCCAGGAGCATCCTAAAGATCAAGAAGAGAGAGTTTGATGACCTAAAGCAAAGAGGCATGTCCGTCACAGAATACAACGGCCAGTTTACCCAACTGTCTCGTTATGCCTACGACGAGCACATGACAGAAAACAAGAAGATGGAAAAATTCCTGGACGGCCTGGCACCAGCACTGAGATGCCAACTGATTGTACACACCTTTCCGGATTTTAAGACGCTGGTGGACAAGGCCATCACCCTGGAGAATGAGCGCCGTAGTCTGGAAGATATCCGCAAGCGGAAGAGGGACAAGACGACTCTTGCCCGCAGCAACCGAGGCAAGACTGAGAGCCCAAGGACAGACGCAAGGAGATCCACGACTACTGAGCCAAGACCCGTCGGACAATTTCATGCCAGAGACAAGGAGTTCACATACCGTCCAGGGGTCACCTGCTATGCTTGTGGTCAACAAGGGCATTATGCTAAACAGTGCCCGAAGCCAAGAGACACGGCACCCAAGCCGAACAATGGTGGGAACAATCCAGCCCCCAAGCGCAACAACTTCAACCCCAGCAGCAACCACAGGAAGGGTTACCTGAACCATGTGACCAGGGAAGAAGCGCAGAATGCCCCAGACATCGTGCTCGGTACGTTCCCTGTCAACACGGTACCTGCCACGGTTTTGTTTGATTCTGGAGCTTCCCATTCGTTTGTTTCGAAGAGTTTTGTTTCACAACACGGTTTTCTGATACTTCCCTTGGAAAAATCTATGATCATCAAGTCCCCCGGAAATAAGCAAATTGCTCAGGGTTACTGCCAAGGAGTGGTCATTGAGTTCGAAGGACTACCATTCCACGCGAATCTCATCGTGTTGGAAAGTAAAGGACTGGATGTCATTTTAGGAATGGACTGGTTAACCACCAACAAAGGATTCATCGACTGTTTCAATCGGACAGTGATTCTCACTCACCATCACGGCAAGACTATAAGAGTTTCCGCTCAAGAAAGGCCACGATCACAGAAACCAAAACTGAACAAGATGGACATCGCAGAATTAAGAAAAGCGCCAGTGGTATGCGAGTTCCCTGATGTGTTCCCGGAAGAACTACCAGGCATGCCACCAGACCGAGAGATCGAATTCAGCATCGAACTAGCACCTGGCACCGCTCCCATTTATAAGAAGCCGTATAGAATGGCACCCTCAGAATTGGTGGAGTTAAAGAAGCAGATAAAGGAATTGTTGGACAAAGGATTTATTCGAGCCAGCTCCTCACCATGGGGTTCACCTGTGTTGTTCGCCAAAAAGAAGGATGGGACACTAAGGCTGTGCATAGACTATCGAGCCCTCAATATGGTCACCATCAAAAACAAATATCCGATGCCACGAATAAATGATTTGTTTGACCAGCTCGCACAGGCCAAGGTATTCTCGAAAATTGATTTGAGATCGGGATATCACCAATTGAAGGTACGGACGGAAGATATTCCCAAGACAGCTTTCACTTCCAGATATGGGTTATACGAGTTTACAGTGATGCCTTTTGGACTAACAAACGCCCCCGCATATTTCGTCCACCTCATGAACAAAGTGTTCATGAAATTCATGGACAAATTTGTGGTGGTATTCATTGACGACATTCTGGTTTACTCAAGGACACCAGAAGAACATGCTGAGCACCTCAGAATTGTTTTGGGAGAATTGAGGAAACATCAGTTGTACGCCAAATTTAGCAAATGCGAATTTTGGCTAAGACAAGTTGGTTTCTTGGGCCATATATTGAACCAAGAAGGCGTGGCCGTAGACCCAGAAAAAGTCAAGGCCATACTAGATTGGAAGCCACCCGCGAATGTTACAGATGTGCGGAGTTTCCTAGGAATGGCCGGATATTACAGGAGATTTATTGAAGGATTCTCCACTGTGGCAAAACCTATAACACAGTTACTCAAGAAGGACAAGAAATTTGTATGGACAGAAGCATGCGAGCAGAGCTTCCAAGAACTCAAGAAGAAGCTAACAACTGCACCAGTCTTAACCGTACCAGACATACACAAGAGCTTTGAAGTGTATTGTGATGCGTCCCGAAAAGGTCTTGGATGTGTGCTAATGCAAGATGGCAAAGTTGTCGCATATGCCTCCAGGCAGCTGCGAAAACATGAGGAAAATTACCCAACACATGACCTGGAGCTAGCAGCAGTCATACATGCACTCAAGGAATGGAGGCACTTTCTGTTGGGGAATCGCTGTGAAATATATACGGACCATAAGAGCCTCAAATATATTTTCACACAGCCAGAGCTGAATTTACGCCAACGGCGCTGGTTGGAACTGGTCAAGGACTATGACGTCGGTATTCACTACCACCCAGGGAAAGCAAATGTAGTGGCCGATGCCCTTAGTCAAAACCCCAGCCCGGACAGTGACGGTCAGCAAAGTTTGAGGCCTGAGTTTCAGCGAGAGTTCACTCGGCTCAACATGATGTTAGTCTCTGAGGGCACCATATCGAACCTAGAGATACAACCCACCCTAGTGGAACAAATCAAGAAGGCTCAACAGGGACATCCCAGTATCGAAGGTATAAAGAAGAAAATGAACCGTAGTAAGACTTCAGAATTCGTCACGGACAGTGAAGGAACATTATGGTACCGGGACAGGCTTTGCGTACCTAACATTGAGGAACTCAAGCAACAGATCTTGACGGAAAGCCACACCGCCCCATACTCGATCCATCCTGGAGGAACCAAAATGTACAAGGACATCCAGGAAAGATTTTGGTGGTACGGTATGAAAAGAGATATAGCCACATTCATCGCTTGTTGCGATTCATGTCAGCGCATCAAGGCCGAGCACCAAAAGCCAGCAGGGCTACTCCAGCCTAACAGGATACCGGAGTGGAAATGGGATGAAATCGGGATGGACTTCATTGTCGGATTACCCCGATCACAGCGTGGAAATGACGCCATCTGGGTCATCACAGACCGACTAACCAAGGTTGCTCACTTCATTCCCGTGAAGACTACCTACTCCACACAAAGACTGGCAAAACTCTATCTCTCCCGTATAGTTTGCTTGCACGGAGTCCCAAAGACTATAATATCAGACCGAGGCACCCAATTCGTCTCCAAATTTTGGTATCACCTACAACAAGCTCTGGGCACGCAACTAGCTTTCAGTACAGCATACCACCCTCAGACTGATGGACAGACGGAACGTGTGAACCAGATCCTAGAGGATATGCTAAGAGCCTGCGTACTCACCTATGGATCTAGTTGGGAAGAGAGTTTGCCGTATGCCGAATTTGCTTACAACAACAGTTACCAAGCCAGCTTGAAAATGGCACCCTTTGAAGCGTTGTACGGGCGAAGGTGTCGTACCCCATTGAATTGGTCAGAAACCGGTGACAGTCGTATCTTCGGCCCAGACATGCTCAAAGAGGCCGAGGAGAAATTTAAGCAAATCAGGGACAGACTCAAGACAGCACAGAGCCGCCAAAAGAGCTACTATGATCAGAAGCACCGTGAGGTTAGCTTTGAACCCGGTGATTCCGTGTACCTCCGAGTATCTCCTATGAGGGGTCTGCAACGGTTCAAAATTAAGGGGAAGCTAGCCCCAAGGTTTATTGGACCATTTTGTGTAAAGGCACGAAGAGGCACGGTGGCCTACCAACTAGACCTCCCCAAGGAGCTGTCAGACGTCCATGACGTGTTCCACGTCTCACAGTTAAGAAAATGTGTGAGCAATCCAGAAAAACATGTACCTCATAAGGACATTGATATGCAACCAGATCTCACCTACAGAGAAAGGCCAGTAAAGGTTTTAGAAGAGTCTGAACGGAGGACCCGTCAGAAAATGACAAGATTTTTTAGGGTTCAGTGGAGCAACCACACTGAGGATGAAGCCACATGGGAGAGGGAAGATTTCCTCCGAGCAGAGTATCCATATCTATTTGAGGATCAGCCGAAATCTCGAGGACGAGATTTTTCCTAAGGGGGTAGGTGTTGTGACACCCAAGTTTTTATTTGGATTTTTCAAAAAAGATTTCTATTTTGACTTGAGGGGAGCAATTTAAATTTTTCTTTAAGAGATCTCTCCCTCTCATATATTTTTCCTTATGGCAAAAGTTTTGTTTGGATTCACCCAAGATCTGCCTTTGGTCTTGGAAGTTCTTACTTTTCATTTGGACTCAAGACAAAATGTTTTTCATTTGGGAAAATAACTTCTGAAAACCTTTTTAAATTTGCACTATGGCTTTTGGAAAGTCCTTTGCCACTTTCAACTATTCCTTCTTACCATGACATTTGTGCAAATCCTCTCCCCAAATCCTTCCCTCACCTTTGGATCATGTTTTACACCTAATCCAGCAAGTTGAACCTCCCCATGTGATTATTCCCATTCAAATTTCATTCAAACAAATTTCTGCCTTCTATTCTACCACTTGGAGATTTACAAAGGAACTCCATTTTTTGTTTGGACTTTTACCACCAAACTTCTTTCCCCTCCTAGTCCTTTGAACCCTCAACCTGGAACCATGAAGATCCACTAGTCTTCAGTTCAAAAATTTCAAACTACACCTGCTGCAAGTTTGGACCAGATTTGGCAAATTTGGTGAAATTCATTCAAAACCTTCTCCAAAAATTCCAAGTAAATTCAGGCAGCCCCTGGGTGCTTTGAGTGATCATCTCACCAAGTTACAGCTCCAGAAAAATTTATCTCATAGCCAAAACCTTCCGTCGAACACCTGTAGTGCACTGTCTTTGTCAAAGTTCAGAAAGTTCAGAGATTCAGTTCAGTGCTCACTGTCGTTTTCTTCAGAGATGGACATCGATCTCGCCAGTGCCACCGCGTCGCCTTGCTCCTGGTCCTCGCCCCTTTGTTCCTGCACCGCACGAGTGCCTGGCACCTTGCGGGCGTCGGCGACGAGCAGCAGAAGGTGCGCCACCCCGTGACCAACACCGGCGGCGGCTTTGCGGGCGCCAGCGGGAGACACGGCGCCGACGACGCCACCCAGCGCCGCCCAAACCACCGGAGCTCGCCGCGTGGCCTTCCACTCCCCCGAACGCGCTGCCGCTCTCGTCGTGAACCGCAGGGCGCGGAGCACGCTCTCTGCCGCCGTTGAGCCCGTGCGGTCACCTCACCGTGGACCGACGCCATTACGCCAAGACCGACCCCGTTTAGCTGCAAATCGAGTCCAGTAACATCCACTGATGCTGCCCGACCGCTCAAACCCCCTGCCAACCCACTGCTTCGCCGTAATCGCTCGCCGGAGATTCACCGTTCACGGCCATCCCGTCGATCTGCCTATAAATAGGGGCCCCGAGCTTCAACTCGAGCACCCACCAGCCCTGCACTCCCCCTAGAGCACGCCTAGCCACTGGAAGAGCCCCGAGGAGGTCTCCTTCCTCGACTCCGGCCGCCGCGACCCGCCACGGGATCCAACCCGATTCGCCCCCGTGTGTGCTCCTCCGCCTCCATTCTCTTGCCAGTAGCTTCACCATGCATCCCTCTGTCTGACCCGCACTTCAATTTGAAGCTTGCAGCCCTCCACCGGAGTTCCCCATCCTCACCCGAGCCACCGTCCGCCGGAGAAAGTGTCGCCGTCGACATAGTGCTCCCCGTTGGACGAGTCCACCACCCACCGACGCGGAAGAGGACGCTGAAGCTCTTGGTACCCTCCATTTCTCCTAACTCGCCGTGGTTCGACGCCGGTGTCCACCGCAGTCTTCGGGCGCCGGCGAGCTTTTCAAACCTGACATGTGGACCCCGCATGTCAGCCTCTGTTCTTTTATTCGCGAACTGTTTTCTGTTGGCGCCTTCAGGCAAAATACGTTTCCTCCTTTGCGCTCGCGCATTCCCAGCCGAAGCGTTTTCTGTTTTCTCAGTTAAAACCCTGGAACTTTTCTGTTTCATTACAGATAAGTTCCTGGACAGAAACCTTTATAACTTTTTAATAAAAAGGTATTTTTGAGTGATTCTTTTTCTGACAATCTTCAAATTTTGTCTAGTTTTTTATGGGATTTATTTGAAAAATAATTGGAAAAGTTTCTGTGTATGTGTTGGTTTTCACGTTAGTGCCCGTTTCGTGATTTGCCGTAGGTTCCGGGAGGGGTGACGGAGCCGCGAACTTCGCCGAGCTAGACTCCGACTTCTCCGAACCAGGCAAGCATGTTTTGAACATTTGATATGACAGGTGTTTTGCATGTTCACGTGAGAGTTTGTGTGTGGCATATGAGTGTCGGTAAAAACCTCGTTGCTTGTACGGCAACGACCCGGTTGTCCCAAAGTTGCGATGACCTCTGTTGAGAGGTGGCCTAATCATGTGGTGACATGAAGGGCAGCAAGGTGGTACTGTTGTAGCATGCCAGCCTTGCGCCATCCGACTTTCTTCGACATTAACATGGTTGGAGCCACGTTATCGATCTTTTCCCGCATGTTCCAAAGTTGCGATGATCTCTGATGAGAGATGGCCTAATCATGTGGTGACATGAAGGGCAGCAAGGTGGTACTATTGTAGCATGCCAGCCTTGCGTCATCCGACTTTTTCCGACGCTAACATGGTTGGAGCCGTGTTACCGTCCCTTCCCCTTTCCGTGCTACCACATGTCTCATTGCCAGGATGCGGTTTAGTAAGTTGGTAACCTCTTTCCGTGTACACACCAAACAGAGAGGCCGGGATGATGGTACCTTGGCCCAGGATTAAAGCCAGTCATTCGGTCAGGGGGCATGGGTGTTTCCGGTTGGGACCGAGAGGGGGGGCACCCCCTTAGAGCGCGCGTATATAAATTTGATCCCATGATACGCGAGGTTGTAGCCTCCCCGTCTCAAGGTTTTTCTTGAGCGTCGCCGAGGGTGATCCCTGGCTTCGGATGGTTGAATTGGGTGTGTACTGGTTAGACGTGTTTCCTCCAAAACACCGCAGACGGAACTAGTCCCCGTGACTACTGAAATCCGTTGGCTGTGGTTAAGTACAAACTCTGCAGAGTCAATTCTTTCCAAATCATCGTATCCATGATCAGTAGTGTAAACATTATACCCATATCTATCCGTGTGAAAAACTTGCCCCCGGTGAACAAACTCAAGTGGTAATTCAGTTTTATTGTTATTCCTATGGATGGACTAACTTTATATTTGTCTCGTGCTTGTGATAAGTTATGTTCCCGAACTATTGTATTATTGTGTTACAATATAAGCCCTTTATGAGACGTCGCGCAGACGTCCGACTGTGGCGTGTACTCGTTTCTCACTTTAAATATAAGCCCTTTATGCGATGTCGCTCAGACGTCCGACTGCGGCATGCACTGTCTTTATTTTCTGTTATAAGCCCTTTATGTGGTGTCGCCCCGACGCCCGACTGTGGCATTATTATTCTGCATTTACCTCTCGAGGAGTCTTTCAGACACTCGTTTGGCACCTGTATTAACGTTCCGCATTTTCCTCTCGAGGAGTCTTTCAGACACTCGTTTGGCACCCGCATTATTATTTCGCCTTTTCCGCTCGAGGAGTCTTTCAGACACTCGTTTGGCACCAGTATTACTATTCTGCAGTTTCCGCTCGAGGCGTCATTCAGACCCTCGCTTGGCACCCAGTATTTATTTATGTCTAATCGCACTGGTTAACTTATTCATGTGCTTCATGTTTACATTTGTTATACCTTATGTCCGAACTGTCTTGCGAGTACTTTCATAGTACTCACCTGGCTTGTTGATTTGGCCAGATGTTGACGAAGGCGATCTCTTGGATGAAGAGTTTGATAGCGCGTTCGATACCTAGAGGAGTCCCAGTCAGTCCTGCGCGATCCCGGATATTGGTCACTTATGTTGTTTACGCTTTCGCCACCCGCAATAAGTCTCCTCGAGCCTCACTCCGACGCTCGATGAGTTGTAGTCTTCTGGAATCACATCACTCGCTTCGCGATGATATTTCCACCACCGTTATTATCGTGAGTTAGAAGTTTGCCACCCTATCCGCCGTATTGTTTTATCGGCGTGCCTGTAATAAATTATTGGGCAGTCTCTGCTCAACCTTGTGTTATATTTAGTACTCCTGGTATTTTTCTTCTGTGACCAAGATTATTGTCTACCAGTGAGAAGGAATTCTTCTTCGCTGGTCCATAAAAGGGATTGGTCTCTCAATAATTATTTTATTGAAAAACCGGTCGTGACAAGAAACAATTCTTCCACCTCCTGTTTCAAACACAAGAGGAAGGAAGAAAGGGGGCGACGCAACCCAGAAAAAGGTTGCATGCAAGGAGAAAAATGATGACAAAAACTGTAAGCCACAGCCTGAGCTGGACAGTGATGGTCACCCACTGGGAATAAGAAGGTGCAAGACATGTAATGAAATCAGCGGCCACAATTCCAGGACATGTACAAAAAGACATGAACAAGAAATACGAGGACATGGAGATGCACAACCAAACAGAAATTCCACTCACAACACTAAGAAATGGACGAAACTGAGACGTTGTAGCATCTGCAAAAAGAGTAAGAGACACAATTCAAGAACCTGCCCCAAAAGAACAAGATCAGAAAACGAGGAAGACGAAGAAGATGAAATCAAAGAAGAAGATGGTGACACAACTGAAGAAGAAATGGCTTATGAAGAAGCAGATGAAGAAGAGGAGGAAGAAGAAGAGAGTGAAGAGGACGAAGAACATGAAGAAATTGAAGAACGAGTGGCTTATGAAGAAGCAGATGAAGAAGAGGAGGAAGAGGAAGAAGAGAGTGAAGAGGACGAAGAACATGAAGAAACAATGCCCACAAGACCACCACAAGGGAATGCTGCTGTACAGAAACAACCAAGAACGACACCACGTTCAAAAAACAAGGTAGGAGCACGAAAGGATGCAGTTCACAGCGCTGGAAAATGAAAGCCGCCATCAACCATCACACGAGGAGCAAAGAAGGATGCTGTTCATGGTGCTGAAAAACAAAAGACGCCATCAACCAACACGCGAGGAGCAAAGAAGGTTGCAGTTCGCGGCGCTGAAAAAACAAAAGCCGCCATCAACCAGCACGCGAGGGGACACAAACACAACGATGCAGAGACAAGAACCAGCAACACCGCCACGGAAAACAAAAGAAAGTGCGACATTAGACACGCTCCAGTCACCGCGAAGAAGCAGCAGGTTAATGACCAAATAGATGAACTTCAATAAATTAATCATATACATAGCAGCTTGCTTATCTGTACGACTTATCACTACAAAAAAAAGACACATCCGTGACATTTTGGGCCGAACGAATTTTTTTTGTCATACATATGACACTTCTATGACGATAATTGTGACAAAACCCGGTATCATCATAGATGTGGTGGGCTCCTACTTCTATGACAAAAAATCATGACAGAAAATGGGCTTTTCGTCCTGGGCGGGCCGGAGACGCAGCTGCATGACATTCTTTGGGCCGTCCATGACGGAAAAAACCATGGTAGAAGCGAGGGCGAGGAAAATTTCGGGGAGTTCCCGGTTACGGTGGGAGGTCGGGGGCCGAGCGATGCGCGTTTCTCTCGTACACGTATGCGCGTGTGTGCGAGGCGTTGGCTCTAACTGAACCCGAGCGAGGCGTTGGGCTCTAACTGAACCCGAGCGATTGCACTGCAGGCTAAGCGTTACTGAACCCGAGCGATCGATCGATGGCTGTTAAGTGAACCTGATCGATCGATTCCTTCGCTACTGCTGCTAACTGAAGCTAATCGATGCTGCCTCTGGGATGAACAGTGAGCATTGCAGGGGGGGTTGGATGAACAGTGAGCGGTGGCGTTGCCTCTGGATGAACAGTAGACGGTGGAGGGGTGCCCGTGGAGGGGTGGTTGAACAGGACCCCGTGGTGTGGAGGGCTGGATGAACTGTAGACGGTGGAGGGGTGCCCGTGGAGGGGTGGTTGAACAGTAGCCGGTGGAGTAGCGCGCGTGGAGGCTGGATGAACAGGAGCCCGTGGAGGCTGGAGGAGGTCGACGGTAGCCCGTGGAGGCTGGAGGAGGTCGACGGTGGAGATGAACAGTATCCCGTGGAGTCCCGTTTTGCGGTACGCCACACCCCTCCCGATGAACAGGACCCCCGTTTCAACCGTAGGAGGTCCGTTTCGTCCGTTTTGCGGTACGCCACACCCCTCCCGATCAACAGGACCCCCGTTTCGACCGTAGGAGGTCCGTTTCCTCCGTTTTGCGGTACGCCACACCCCTCTCGATCAACAGGACCCCCGTTTCGACCGTAGGAGGTCCGTTTTCCTCCGTTTTGCGGTACGCACACTCCTCCCGATCAACAGGACCCCTGTTTCGACCGTAGGAGGTCTGTTTCCTCCGTTTTGCGGTACGCCACACCCCTCCCCATGAACACGACGCATTCCGTTGCCTCCCCATGAACACGACGCATTCCGTTGCCTCCCCATGAACACGATGACGATGCTGTTTCTCCGTTCCGACCCAGCCATGTACACGAGCCCTGGCCGTATGTATGCGCGAGTAGGCGTTCGAGACCCCGCCCGTATGTACACATACGTGGCCGTATTTTCTTTCTTGCACCCTGGCCGTTGTACGTACGTGTACATGCTACGTGCGCGCCTCTACTACGATACGTACGCGCCTCTACTACGACACGTGCGCGCCTCTACATCCACCAGTATATATGTACGTACATGTTCGTGACCAGAATGACAACGTTACGTACGCTTCGACCAGGTGGGTCCCGACTGTCAGGCACTTCCTTGCCTGCGAAGATGTAGCTGGTGGGTCCCAGCAGTCAGGGGGGCGAATCGTTTTTTTTGCCTGGACGCACTTCCTTGCGTGCGAAGATGTAGCTGGTGGGTCCCAGCAGTCAGGGGCAAACGTTTTTTTTGCGAAATACGGTGGCCCGTCCAGTGGGTCCCCGCTGTCAGGTGGAGGAATAATTATTTTGCACGTAATAAGGAGGCACTTCCTTGCTGTGGCCGTGGACCCAGCTGTCAGCCTCTCCACGTACAGTCCACGTCCGATGGAAGCCGTTCCTTGACCACGTTGACCACGCCGCGCCGAGAGCACCAGGGCGGTGGACGACGGCGAGGCCTAGGAAGGGGACGACGCGGAGCTGGGGAAGACGCGACAGTGGATGCCCACGCATAGAGGAGTAAGAGGGTTCACTGGTTCGCTGCGGTGTGAGGCTATCGTCGCCGCAGAATAACAGGGGGTGTGGGTGAGTAGAGGGATGGCCTGGCCAGCGGTGGGAGTAGTAGGGGGCGGTGAGGCCTCCGCCGCATCACAGATGGCCACGGGAGGCAGGAGCACGAGGCACGACCGGCGCTGGTTTGGGCGGCTGGAGCAAGAAGACCAGAGGTTGAAGAAGCACTACGGCCGTTGGATGGACATTGTACGGTCACTGGAGCTAGAATCGTACATATTGACTAAGTTGACAAAGCCCTCCGTCCCTGTCAACTTAGTAGGCCCACAAGTCAGCCTGCCACTATACTGGGTCCCAGCTAACAGGGGGAGTATTCATTTTTTTGTGCGTAATAAGGAGGCACTTCCTTGCGTGCGAAGATATAGCTGGTGGGTCCGAGCTGTCAGCGGCGGTAACGTTTTTTTCGCGAAATACAGAGGCCCTTTCGGTGGGTCCCTGATGTCAGGTGGAGGAATCATTATTTTGCGCATAATAAGGAGGCATTTCCTTGCGTGCGGCTGTGGACCCAGCTGTCGGCCTCTCCACGTACAGTCCAATTCAGATGCATGTTGGTCGTTGACCACGTTGACCAGGCCGCGCGAGAGCACCAGGGCGGTGGACGACGGCGAGGCCTAGGAAGGGAACGACACGGAGGCAGGGAAGACTCGGCAGTTGTTTCCCACGCGGAGGGGAGTACGACTGTACGAGGGTTTACTGGTTCGTCTGCCATCGCCGGAGAATAACAACAGGTGTGGGTGAGTAGAGGGATGGCTAGGCCAGCGATGGGAGTACGGTGGGGCGGTGAGGCCTGCGCGGCAGCAGAGCCGGCCGCGGGGAGGAGGGAGCAGGCAGTCCCGCCGGCGCTTGTTTGAGCGGCTGGAGCAGGAAGAGCAGAGATTGAAGAAGCACGACGGCCGTTGGATGGCCATCCAACAGTCACTGCTTGTGCGTCAACCTTTTTTAGGAAAGCCTCAAATCTGTGGAAAACAACATACAGCCCATCTGCCATTATTTCTAATAATTTACAGCCCATTTGCTAATTATTAAGGTTTTTTTGGAGCCCATATTCTTTTTGTTAGCATTACAGCCCATATTGTGGCCACGGTTAAAAAATTATACGAAATTTTGCATATTTTGGTGCGGTCCGAACTATTTTTAATCCCGAAATTTCGACTCAAATTCAAACTGATTTTAAAAATAAATGTATATCAATATAAAATCCAACAAATTCTCCATGCATAAAAATTAATGTAATTTAAAATCTTGAAATGAAAAAAGATATTTGAAACTAATTGTCGGTTTGATGTGTTTTAAAAATGTACAACCCATTTCTCATTACTGATGGGCCATTTTCTTGGCCAGCCGAATGAAAGCTCTCCTCGTCTTGAAAGATTTGCAGCCGAACAGGCCTGACAAAGCGACTTACTTGGCAAATCACAAAAAAACCGGGCTGTGGCCGTGGACCCAGCTGTCAGCCTCTCCACGTACAGTACTCTTCCGATGGAAGTCGTTCCTTGACCACGTTGACCACGCCGTGCGGAGAGCACCACGGCGGTGGACGACGGCGAGGCCTAGGAAGGGGACAACGCGGAGCTGGGGAAGACGCGGCAGTGGAAGCCCGCGCGGAGAGGAGTACGAGGGTTCAGTGGTTCGGCTGCGGTGTGAGGCTGCCGTCGCCGCAGGGCCTGGCCAGCGGTGGGAATAGTAGGGGCGGTGAGGCCTCCGCGGCAGCACAGCCGGCCACGGGAGGCAGGAGCATGCGGCACGACCGGCGTTGCTTTGGGCGGCTGGAGCAAGAAGACCAGAGGTTGAAGAAGCACTACGGCCGTTGGATGGACATCGTACGGTCACTGGAGGTAGAATCGTTCATATTGACTAAGTTGACAAAGCCCTTCGTCCCCGTCAACTTAGTAGGCCCACAAGTCAGCCTCCCACCAAGGTGGGTCCCAGCTAGCCGGGGGAGTATTCATTTTTTTGTGCGTAATAAGGAGGCACTTCTGGTGGGTCCGAGCTGACAACGGGGGGAATGTTTTTTTCGCGAAATACGGTGGCCCGTCAGGTGGGTCCCAACAGTCAGGGGGCAAACGTTTTTTCCGCAAAATACGGTGGCCCATCCAGTGGGTCCCTGCTGTCAGTTGGAGGAATCATTATTTTCCGCGTAATAAGGATGCACTTACTTGCTGCGGCCGTGGACCCAGCTGAGACTCTCCACGTACAGTATGCTTCCGATGGAACTCGTTCCTTGACCACGTTGACCTCGCCGTGTTCTGTTGCATGCATGCGTCCATGTGCGTGGTGCGTCCCCACTGTCAGCCTCTCACGTACAGTCATCTTCCGATGACTCTCGATTGTTGACCACGTTGACCACACCGTGCCGAGCGCACCCAGACTGGAACGACCCGGAGATGGGGAAGATGGGGTAGTGGAGTCGCAGATGGAGAGGAGTGGGAAACTTCACTGGTTCGGGTGCACGACAGCATAGCCGCGGTGCCTCCCACGGGAGACAGGAGCAAGAACAGAGGTTGAAGAAGGAGCACGGCTGTTGGATTAACATCCAACGGTCAAGCTGCTAGAATCATTTGTTGATTAAGTTGACAAAGTCGTGCGTACACGTCCGCTTAGTAGGCCCACAAGTCAGTCACCAAATCTGACGGGTCCCAGCTGTCAACCGGATGAATAATTTTTTTCGCAAAACAAGGAGGCACTTCCTTCCGTGCGAAGATACAGCCGTTGGGTCCCAGCTGTCAGGTGGAGAAATAATTTTTTTCGCAAAACAAGGAGGTCCCTCCTGTAGCTGGTTCGAATCCAAACCTAGACTATGACTATATATGGTGTTATGCTACTCTGCAAGTAATGAAACTGACATATCCAACGTTCGCTTCTCCTCTTCTCTACTTACTCTGCCTAGCATCAGAAGCTCTGGCCGCAGCAACCATGTCCGCTGGCTGCTCGTCGACCTGCTCTTCAGTAGGCACCAACCAGATAAGTGCCAAGTCGCCACCCGTACCATCGCCTGTGGGTCTCATCACACCCCCGCCGGCACGCGCACCGCAGCCGATTGCTCATCGCAACCCGCTGCCGTTGGTGTGGTGCCACTGTTGCAAATCACGCAGAGTCATCCGTCGCGTCTCAACCACAATCCGCAACCCTGGCCGAGTCTTCTACAAATGCCCGAATCATGGGGTAATAATATGTTTAAGTGTTGTTCTGCTGCTTTCAGTTGCTGATTTTTTTAATAGTTTGGTTGATGATCTTCCAATTTGATTCGTGCAGAAAAGGGAAGATTCCTGTGATTTGTATTTCTGGGAAGTTGCTGATGTGGGGGAATGCAACTACGCTGATTATTTGGTTAGCCGAGGAATCCCAATACCAGCAGGTTGGGGTGTTGGCCAAGTAACTGAAGGAACGGCGGAAGAGCAAGATGCAGACCGGAAGGTTAAAGATGCAGCTCCTCTGATCATGGCCAAGCAACAACTGCTGAACGGCCTTGACAGCAATGAGGAGATGAAAGAGCTTGTGAAGATAATGGGCAAAATCGATGTGCTCTGTAGGATGATTGTCTCTTTATTTGAAGTGTATGTAGCACTCGTGATGTATTCAGTGGCTACGACATGAGCACTTTGCTGAAACTAGTAATGAATGAAACCTATGTAGCAGGCTATGCGTAGTGTTGTGAACATCTAATGATTTCTATTAACGGAAATCAGGGGGTATCCCCTTTTGCTCATATAAATAAATAAATAAATAGCAGAGGCCCTGTCGGGTCAGCTTTGTTCTCATTCGAAGACGTCGAGCAAATTGCAGTCCAACAACAAACTATGTCATCAAATTCAAGTTTCACAGCCAAATATGAGTACAACTAAACAACAATGTCATCATGTTTTAGTTGTCATACAATCACCAAACACAAATCAGCATACATAACAAGTGATGTTCTCACAGCAAAATACTAAACAACATGTTCATCAGGTTTCAGTTGTCATAGCAAACACAATTTCACATAGTAGATAAAAAAACGTCTTCTGACAGGCAAATACGACAAAAGCAATGTAATCATCATCCGCAGCAGCAGCGTCAACTTCTTCGCCATGTGTATCAGTCTGAATCGTAATTCCCCACGGTGTCATCTTCTTCTTCGTCCTCAACGTCCTCGAACGTTGGCTTCTTCTTGATCAACTCTTGTATGTCCACAGCACGACAGGCAATCTTTTCGCCGGCGTCATTGACGTGATGGTTCTCAAAGATATTAGGAACATCTGTGTTATCTTGTACATCAGGAGCAGTGTAAGCATCGTCTTGTTGTGCAACTTCATTAAACGAATTCCTCTGCTCAAACCTTTGCAATACTCTCCAGTCATCGCTACGTGCAAATGTGTCTTCCAAGAAAAATATCTGTGTTGCTTGATTTGCCAAAATAAAAGGCTCGTTGGTCTGGTACACCGCCTTGACATTGATGGATTTGAAATAATCATCAGCTCTGGGTTTTTGCGATCCTGGAAAACAGGTTATACCAACGACAGCACAACAGAACCACACACCGATGATCCTCAAAACTGGAGATATACTGCAGCTGAACAATGTCTGTTATGTTAGCATACATTTCAGTTGACTCTTTGTCATACGTATCCGTGCTCATGATGGCACTGTTTTGTGTCTTCCTGCCTTCGTCTCGTGCAAGGGTGTTGTAGCGCACATCTCCAACAACGCAAGATTCATAATGTCTTACCCGAGTATCAGGACCCATTGCTAGTGAGTAAAGGGCATCATCAACTGCCTGCCCATCCTCCCGCATCTTCTTAACCTATGGTTAGAAAATAGACAAGCTGATCATCTTATGTACTCAATATATTAAAAAAACTGACAGTGCACTCAAAAGCTTACATGGTTCTTGAACCATTTCGCAAATCCTGCCATATCCAGTTTGTCAATGTTTCTTGGATTTTGCGGCAGTAACTCCTCTTTGTAGATGCTGCACAACATAGTGATCGCGTCAAACATCTAAATATATAAGAATGTGCTACAAGTTTAGTAGATTACGATGTATAAGCTAGTATCTCAGGACAGTTATTCAACACATACCAAACCATTTTGTCCAAATCTTTAGGTTTGTCCTCTTGTCGACTCTTCCCTATAACTCGAACGACTCTACCCTGTAACTCGAACAGAATAATCGAAAACATTGAGCCCGGGATTGTCTTCACCCACCTCTTTGCTAAGCTGATCAGCTGTTTCAATGTATTTTGAGCAGAATGTCAACGCTTCTGTAGCAATGTAGGCCTCTGGAATGGAACCCTCGGGTCTAGCTCTGTTCCTAACATAGCCCTTGAAAGTGCCTAGCTGCCTTTCAATAGGGTACATCCAGCCATACTGTACTGGACCTCTAAGTAGTGCCTCATCAGGTAGATGAACAACCAAATGCACCATCACATCAAAGAAGGCTAGAGGATATATCTTCTCAAGGTCGCATAGGATAGTTGGTATCTTGTCTCTAAGACGCTCCAAAGCATCTATCCTGATATTCCTACTGCAGAGTTCCCTGAAGAATTGTCCCAACTCTGCAACTGCTCTGTATAAGTCAGGGCGGCCCAATCCTCTAAGGATAACAGGTAAAACCCTTTGAAGTAGGACGTGGCAGTCATGAGTTTTCAACCCTTGTACCTTGTTTCCATCTGCACTGACTCTCCTTTCAGGGTTGGAAGCAAATCCATGTGGGAATCTCACACGTGACAGGACCTCGCAGAATTCTTTTCTTTTTACCTTGTCCAAGACGTACACAGCTGGTGCCATATCCCGTGGTTTACCTTCATCTTGCACCTGCAAATCCTTTCTGATACCCAGGTGTGTCAAATCAATCCTAGATTTTAAGGTATCTTTCATCTTGCCTTCAATATTAAGAAGTGTGCCGATAATGCTGTCGCATATATTTTTCTCGATGTGCATCACATCAAGATTATGCCGCAGATCCAAAACTTTCCAATATTCCAAGTCCCACAAAGTGGACCTGCGGGTAAACAATAATCTCTCTTCTACCCTGCCACGCTTCCTTTTCCCGCTACCATTACCAGGATGGTTTCCTGGTGTAATATGCCTGACCTTCTCTAATTCCACTTGCAACTCATCGGCGGTGAGCCTCTTTGGCGCATCACGGTTTTCATGCTTTGTATTGAACACATGTCTTCGGTATTTTCTAGGATGCGGCTTGTCCTTGGCAAGGAAACGGCGGTGTCCAATGTAACAGATCTTGCTAAGTATTGCGTATGACAGCGGATTCCTGTCACAGCGAACACATGCATTGTAACCATGTGTCGTTCGCCCTGACATAGTGCCCAAAGCCGGATAATCATGGATGCACCAAATTATAATAGCACGCAGAAAAAAATGAGCTGGTGGGCTGCTATATAGGTCTCAAGTGAGAACACCCTTCCATAGCTGTTGAAGTTCCTCCACAAGAGGCTCCATGAACAAATCAAAATCCTTTCCAGGACTTTTTGGACCTGGGATGAGCAAGGCCATCATGTAGTTCGATTCTTTGGTGCAGACATTTGGAGGCATGTTGTAAGGGATAACAAGCACTGGCCACATGCTATATGTGGCGCTCTGGTGGCCAAATGGGTTAAATCCATCTGAAGCTAAGCCAAGTCTAATGTGTCTCGGGTCAGCAGCAAACTCTTTGTGTTTATCATTGAAGCTTTTCCACTCACTACCATGAGATGGATGGCTCATTACATTCTTATCTCTGTACTCCTAGTTCCTAGAATGCCACAGTACATCCTCTCTTGTTTTAGCATCATGAAACAACCTCTGCAATCTTGGTATAATTGGAAAATGTCTCAGAACATTATGAGGAATCCTCTTCACAGCATCGCCATCTTTCCATCTTGATGATTTGCATTTCGGGCATTCACTTAAGTTGGCATAATCCTTCCGGAACAGAACACAATTATTCTTACAAACATGGATCATATCATATCCAATTCCAACTACACGAAGGAAATTCTTCATTTTACTGTAGGTGTGTGGCAGCTCAGACGCATCTGGGAAAGATTCACGGAAAGCAGCCAACATCGCATCGAATGATTTGTTGGTCATCCGCTCAGATGTCTTCACCTGAAGAAAGGTGACCATAGCTGAGAATACTGACAGCTTATTTCCTGGGGTGACAGCAACGTTGCATTGTTCCAACATGCGGGCCCACCGTTTTTCTTCTGCAGGTGAAAGTTCACGAAATGCACGAGCATTTCGTAGCATTGTTTCAATGTTGGTCAAACTCACTGGCTCCGCCACCACCACCTCCTCCTCCTCTTCCACCTGAGCATCAGGCAGATCAAGATGGTGATCTGTTGCTTCCACGTAGTCAATAACATTGACGTTCACAGCTTCACCATGATGAACCCACCTAGTATATGTGACCGACATCCCATACAAGTGTAGATGATTTTGCACAGTTGACTGGGGTCTTGTAACTGAATTCATACAACTGCTACACGGGCAGAGCACATCTGATTTCGTACCACCGTACTCAGCTCTGATAAAGTTCATGAAGTTTTCAACCCCCTCGACATATGCAGCGGAGAATCTTCGAGCAGAAGTTATCCAAGTCCTTTCCATCTGTTAGACATACAAATTAGTTCTTCTACTAGATATTACAGGAAAAACATATATGCTTTTTTATGAAGTCCAAAAAAAATACCTAGGTCGATGTCTAAAGCTATGGCAAGATATTTGGACGAGCAGATCTAAGTAACGAAATATATGTAAAGCTAATTCAGCAAACAGATTTGAGTGCCAAATTATGGCAGGCTGTTTCAGCAGTCAATGAGGCCGAGCACACATCCATCAAACTATCGAAGGCCATCGCAGCAACAAAGATCGAGTATAAAACGGTGTAGAGCTATTTCACCTAACAGATTGGCTGCTAGACCATGGCAATCTACGTCACAATAAATATATGGCAGGATATTTTAGCAACTAATCGGCCTTGGCATGCCATCTCAGCTAAGCAGATTGAGTGCAGAACAGGGCAAGGAAGCTTCTTAAGCAGAGCATATTGACAGTAAACTACTTCGGCAAACAGTGAGATTAACAGCGTCTATCAGCTAACATTCAGTGCTACACCGACATGAACGGGGCCTCAGTCTAGAATGCGCGTACAGTGGGAGAAGCTGACCGCCGTGCGTCTCCACACGAACGTCGCCAGCGGTGGCGGCGCTGACCGCCGTGCGCCTCCACAAGAACGTAGCCAGAGGTGGCGGCGCGGCTAGAGGACGACAGTCTATGAGAGCGTACTGTGGGAGCGAGAGGATCGCCGAACCGCGGCGCCGAAGTATCGGCACGGCGGGGAGGGCGGCTTTGGTGGAGCGAATGGAGTGGAGGGGGACAGGGGGGAGGGGGGTTTGGGGAATATTATTGGCTAGTTGGCCGAAGGGCAGTTGAATCGGATTTGGGGGGAATTTTTGGGTGTGGGTGGGGGAAGGATTTTCGCGTGGTGGGCGGGGGAGTTTGGCGCATGGTCGGTTTCTCCAAGTGCAGTCCCACGTGTCAGTGAAGAGGCAAACCGAAGCGCGTTCCGTTTGCGTGAGCCGTGTGCGGGACCGAACGTGTGTGGGGTGCAATGCGACCGCGACAGGAGTGTTGTGAGTGTGCCACCTTTTTTCCTTTTAAACTAGGTGCTTCGCCCCCTAAAAAAAATTGTTGCTTCGCGCGATCCATCGATACTACTACTAGTAATCCAGTAATCCCGACTAAAACGGCGCGGCCGGGTCTTTTCCCGCGCGATATGCTGGGAGGTTGGCTTAGTTGGGTTTTTTAGGACGAGTAATGCTACACCTACGTAATCCCAGTTACGTAATTAACGTAATGTGAAACGTGTGAGCTGTTGATTGTAGATTGGGGGGAGGGAGGGGCCCACCACCATGAAAATCGGGGGAGGAGAGAGAGAGGCAATTTACGTTAACCCTTTCGTAGGTTCCCGTAGATGTAGAAAGATGTGAAATGCGTGAATGTGTAGTGGACGTACTATTGGAGTGCCTAAGATAATTTGTGTATGTATAGACCCTATGTGTTTATTTTACTTCGCATGTTAGATTTGTCTCGGTTCAATAAAAAGCAGAGTTGGTGATGATGGTGTGCCTGTCATCCTGCAATATAGGCCGTCCGATCTATATCTAACGGATAGGAAGGAAACTATGACAATTTACCCGCACTCCTCTCCACATTTGCAGATAAGCCTTTCCCCCGTTCATCCTTTTCTCCCACAAGATCTTGATCTTCCTTGCAACGCACGGGCATCTTGCTAGTACTCCTACAATATGTATATTATTGTGAAAGTTCATATACACCGGCCGAGATTAATGCAAACACGGCAGATTTTCATTACATTTCGAACTTTTATAGGACAGAAAAATAAAAGAAACCCGGCCCTAAACCTATTCTACGGTGGCGACCGACGTCCTCCATCTGCGATCTCTATGTACGGGGGCGGGGTTCAAGACCCGTGAAGTGAAGGTGCGGTCTCCGGCGAGGAAGAGTGGAACACGGGATACAGACCAGCTAGTTGGCACACCATGCCCTGCCGCCTCCCATGCCCTACTCATCCTCGGAGGAGTCCCCGACCTCGGCGGTGCCGGACGTTGGATGGCGGCAAGTAGGACGCGTGGCTGACGGTGCTCCCGTCGTCGGCCGCCAGCGTGGCCACCGCTTGTGCGGTCGTGTCCGCGTCCGGCTGCGCCGCTATTGCGTCGCGAGAGGCGACTTGAGCAAGGGCGGCGACCTCGAGCTTCATCCCCGAAGACAAGCTCTCCCGCAGAGCGTTCGCACTTGCGGTCATGGCGGATGTGCTGCCAGGTAGGAGGACGATGCGCTATGGTGTGGAGGTTAACTGGGCGTTGCCGCTTTAAGTAGCGCATTCCGGTGAGGCCAAGCGTTCGGGTGCGTCATTAAGTCGCCGAAGTTGGTTCCTCGGGCACCGAGCCTCTTAATGACGACATACGAACGGACGGCATGAATGCGGGCAGCTGGCGCCGGCTGGGAACGCACCGCGCGACGGCGCGAGGGACGAGGGTTTTGGTGTGCCAGGGTAGTCAGCTGCGGTCGTGGCAATGTTGGAGATGCCCTTTGCTCACATGCGATCCCCGCATGTCATTGAAAAAGCAAGACGACCCGGCATGGTCTCAGGTCCAGAGGATGCAGTTGGCCGCGCTACACCACTCCTCGGACGCGTCGCGGCGCCCCGTGCATCCTCGACGAGTCGGGTGTTGGGGTGTGTTTGGATTGTGGCCAAAGTGCACCTTACCAAAATTTTGGTCATGACCCAAAGATTGGTCTTTGTTTGGATGGTTGCCATTTTTTTGGCATGCCAATGAACTCTAGCCAACTCTAGTTCATTTTTCTTGCCAATGTCGGCCAAATCACGGGCAACCAAAATTTTGGTCATGACCCAATGATTGGTCTTTGTTTGGATGGTTGCCATTTCTTTGGCATGCCAATGAACTCTAGCCAACTCTAGTTCATTTTTCTTGCCAATGTCGGCCAAATCATGGGCAACCAATACCTCAACCAAAATTTTGGCTACCCAATGCTTTGATGGGGCAACCTTGGGCACAAACCAAACATACCGTTGGTCGTGCCACAACACTAACGCCACCCTCGGCACACTGAAACCGACCGTGTCTAGCAACGATATGAGTGTGTCGCTCACCGCGGTCGCCGTGTCCAGAGGCGGTGCTGGAGCTGCGCCCCGTTGTTGGCCCCAACGACCCACATGAACGGTTGTCGGTGGCGTGGAGGTCGTGGGCCAGCTCCTCCATTGGACTAGTCTGCGCTACGTCGTCCCGACGGGTGTGCCCCACATGTCGGTTTCCCTGTTTTCCCGGCCATATTCGAGCGTCAATGCTCCGCGTTGCGCATTAGGCCTTTCACTATGTAGGCCAAGCGAGACAAATTATTGTTTATTTGAGCCGTTCAAGTATAATCATGTGGCGTTTGCTTATTTCTCATTCCTCTCCAACCCTCTTCTCCATCGATCATGTCGCCCTCCAGTCGAGTCCATCCTCCCGCATGCCTCATTTGAACATTTCGCCGAGTATCATTCGCATGTACCCACCCTAGTCCTCTTTCAATAGATCTCCGGACCCTGAGATGAAATCGAGAGGGAACGAGTGGGGGCACGTGATACCTAAGGCGGATTCAAAATTTTGAACCGGTGATCATAGCATCCGCAAATCATATATAAAGGGTATTCAATGTTCGTTTCGTTTTTGAACGTACAATATACTCCCCCTATCCGTTCTAGTTTACATATAAGTTTAATGTGTAGTCAAAGTATCTCTACTTTGATCAAAAAGGTATCAACATTCAACAACGCCCAATCAATATTGTTAGATTTGTACGTACTCCTAGATTTGTACTCGAGATGGTTTCCAATTTGACTATTGACAAGATTAATAGTACATGAGATGTATAATGTGAAAATTATATCATTGGAAACTCCTTTCACATACGAATTTGACCGTATGCTTTGTGCAAGTTGCATGTCATATATTATTACTCTAACATTTGGTCAAAGTTAGCCTCGAAAAACGCATTAGACCCTGTATGCTTTGTGTAAGTTGCATGTCATATATTATTACTCTAACATTTGTGTAAGTTGCATGTCATATATTATTACTCTAACATTTGGTCAAAGTAGTATAGTGGAAGTGGATCCTCTGACGTAGGTATCCCTGCCTTACCCTCCCTTTCGGTCACTTACTGGCGGACCCCATGCTTGCTAGGCCCCGCATGTCAGTTACTCAATGGGTTCAGCCACGTCAGGGGATCCTCATCCGTAGTATACTCCCTCTGTTTTTATTTACTCCGCATAAAACGGAGGGAGTGGTGGTATAATAAATGACGCGGGCGGGGGAGGGGGAGGGACGTCGGTTTGCTCCAACTGCGGTCCCACAAGCGAGCGAAAATGCAAGACGAAGCGCGTTCCATTCGGTGAGCGACGTGGAGGGTCCAGCGTGCCGGGCTGCAACGCGAACGCGACAAGAGCGATGTACAGTCAAAACCGATTGACCGGTCGTCACCGGAACCACTATTCACACCAGAACCTTCGTTGCTCGGCCTATGCCAGCCACTGCCCTAAAACCACACCAAATCTCCAGCCCATTCCCCCACCTTTCGATCCCCTAGCCCGCATCAAGCGTCCCCTAGTTCGCCGAAAAGCCATGGTGCGCCGCAAGATCACTTACTACAAGATGCTGACGCCGGAGCGCCGCGCAGAAATCGCGGCGGCGGTCGGTGCCACAGACCTCCGTTCCCAAGCTCGCTTTGCGGTGGGCCAATCCCCGAGTTCTCTGGAGCCAAGCTACGAGGAGGAGGAAGCCGATCCAATGTTCATGGCGGAGGTCGCGGCGCAGAAGGCCCCCGATGGGTATGAGACGATGGACGTCGACTTCGTGCCGGCGTCCGAGTCCCCCATGGTGCAGGCGGACCAGCGATTCAACATGGCGATACTAAAGGAGGACCGGGAGGCAGAGGCTCAACTCGACCCGGAGCGCGCGCATGCCGCTGCCATCGAGGCTCTCCTGCAGGCGGAACCGGATGTCATGGATGTGAACCGGGCGGTGGAGGCTCAACTTGAGGCGGAGCACGCGGATGCCGCTGCCATCGAGGCCCTCCTGCAGGCGGAATCGGATGTCCTGGACTTGAACCGGGCGACAGAGGCTCGACTCGACGCAAAGCGCGCGGATGCCGCTCTCATCGACGCCCTCCTGCAGGCGTAACCGGACGTCCTAGACTTGAACCGGGCGGCGGAGGCTCGACTCGACGCGGAGCGCGTGGATGCCGCTGCCATCGAGGCCCTCCTGCAGGCGGAACCAGACGTCCTCGACTTGAACCGGGCTGTGCTCTTGTCCGTGCAGAGCGCCTGCACGCTCCGCTTGAACGAGTAGCTGGAGGCCGAGGACAACCATGGTGCGGAGACACACGTCGGCTGGTTCGCGTCGGCAGCCAAAGACGACGAGGCCGTCTCTTTCCGCGAGCAGTGATAGTTTTTTATGTTGTTGTTTTTATGGATCTTTTGCTGTGTAAAAACATATATTTGTTATGCAAGTCGCCTGACTTGGGTCAGTCTACCATTTCAGGCAGTTGGATGAATATCCTACGTCTCCTAACCCTTCTTTCCTTCTTCCTCACCTCTTCTTCTTCCCCAACAGACCACCACATGGGCCGTATGGATACTCCCCAACATGCGGTTGGATAAACATACTCTATGAACGAAAATTATGTGTCAGCGATAGGATGGCTGAGTTTGGTTTGTTCAGATGCGACAACACGTGTCCAGTGAGGGTGCGCTCCCTTGGTTGGGTTTGCGGCGTGCAGGAGCGACTGTGTGAGGGTGCGGTGCGACCGCGGCGTGCAGGAGCGACCGTGTGAGGGTGCGGTGCGACCGCGACAGCCGTGCGCAAGTGTACCTCCTTCTCATTTTGAAAACTTTAGGCAAGCTTGGCAAAAATGTGTGGCGAAGTTTGGCAATGCAAGGCCTAGACCCAAACAGGATAAGTACGTACGTACTAGGAGTACTAGTGTTAAAAAAGAAAGGCGGGGTTTTCCTTTGCGGGATTAATTGATACAAATCCTCGTTTCACGTGTCAATTAATGCGTATTTTTTCTCCAAAGACCAAAGAGCTAACCATCTCACTCCTCATCGCTTGATTAATGCAGCGCCATGCAAACCAACCTTCTCACTTCCGCATGCATGCAGGGGATATTAATGTCCTTGGTTGCTAACCCCATCAATTTTGCCTCGATTAGTGTTAGTGGCCCTTTGCAAATTGTAATTTTGATATACTGGCCTTGTGTACAAAAAAATGGAGGTAGTAACTATATTTGACTTCCTTCCCTATTGCGGTGACGTCGACGATATCTTTTTTTGGTGGTTTGGCGAAGTGCGTTCGACGGAGAACACCATTGAGGGAGACCACGGTAAGTCGTTCGCAAGTGCCGCCTGCAAGCCGAGACAACCGCCTTATTTGCATCCAGGAAGTCCTTTACTAGTACTACTAGGAGTACTAGTGCGGTGAGATGGTTTCCCGAAGAAGACGATGGAGAAGCGGAGTCAGCGAAGAGTGAAATGATGGTTGCTTCGTCCGTGCTTTTGTGATTTGACGCCTCACTGCTTTGTGATTTGTGATAGAAGGGACAGGGGAGTAGACTCTGTGCTCTATACTGTACTACATGTGTCCAAGCATGGGAGAAAGAGGAGAGACGTTGCATTTATTCCTTCAATCAATCAATCAGGGAGCTTCAGTTCCATCTTTTTGGCTTTGGCAACACCGTCCACAATGGTTCCCACGATGCCAAAAGCTATTTTCACATTTGGCTACACATTGTGGATGCCCTTAACCGTACCACTTGGTTTTGCTCCTGTGTGCTATCTATACAAATCTCAATTATATTGATCTAAAAAATTATAGAATCAAGATTAGTAAAAAGGAGGTGATTTTGCCGCGCGGATGGCGGGGGAGGTTTCTTATTTGAGCAATGCTACATCCACGTAATGGTTTACGTAACGTTACGAACTGATGTGATCTGGGACTATTTGATTGGATTAAAGGAGAGGATTAGGCCCACCCCACCTGAAAATCAGGGGGGCATATATAGATTAGATGGAAAGTATACGTAGCAGCTACGTAGCCCTTTGTAAGTCTAGGATTAGGCTTCTTATTTTCGGAGGACGTTGTCCTGGCGGTTTGCTAACATGCGGTCCCACGTGTCAGTGCTTTACCAAGCCGATCCGCGTCCCACATGAGGCAGAACAACGGCAGAAGCAACACGTGGTTTAGTTGAAGAAGATGAGGGAGAAGCGGATTCAGCAACGAGTGAAATGATGGTTGCTTCGTCCCTCCAACTTAACTGCGGGAAAGGTGCAGCTTGTGATTTGACGCCTCATTGCTCATTACTACGCCGGCGCCATGACTGGGGTGCTTCACACCGGCTGCTCTGCACTGTATTCCGGTATGGCACATGGACCCGGTAGCTTGATGTCCCACATGTCGGCGAAAGGGACTAGAAGATTTATGAAAGCGAGCGCTCCACTCTTACGACGGAGGAGTAGACGACACGACGGCCTAGTGAACTGTCACTTGTAGTACTGTATAGTACTATAGTTTTGCTGTTTCGCATGATCCATCGATACAAACCCGATTAAACAGGAAAGGGCGGGATTTTTCCCGCGCGGTAGATGATACTGGCCATACATTTCAAAGGCAATTTTAATGTATGCAAACTGAATAATTATAAGTAACAATATGATATCTAGTAAAACTAAAAACACATATGATTTATTGTGTTAGAGTGTAGTAGTAGTGCTGTATTGCATAGTTGTTAGATGTAACATGCGAGAATGTGTAGAGATGTAGTTTTGGAGGGCCTACAGAGAGAAAAGCGTAATACGTTCACCGAACTTCAGAATAAGCTGATTACGGTCACTATATACGTTTTGCGGTGATTATACGGTCACTTGCTCATAGTTCAACATCAGATTGCACTCTGTTGACCGACCAAATAGTCTGCATGGTGCCATGTTGACTAGTTAAATTGACCACGTTCCTTGTGGGTCCTACCTGTCAGTTCACATAGGCAAAAGGTCAGATAAACACAAATTTACGCAGGCGCGACAAGGCTCCAACCCGTGCGCGGGAATCACCTGGTTGTGTATGTGTCTGTCAGGGCCTGATGTGTGCGCATGCACGTGTAGGTTGAGCACTTGAGCGTGAGAGAGTGTGTTGGTGGTGTGGTGTACTAGTGTGTGCATGCATGCGTGCGTGTGTGCGTGTGAGTGTTGCGTGCGTGCGTGGATGCATGTGTACGTGTGAGTGTTGCGTGCGTGCGTGGGTGCATGTGTTTGTGTGAGTGTTGCGTGGATGCAGTTCGTGTGCATGCGTGCGTGTGTGTATAATCACCACACCAGCTCCTGTGTGTTAAAACAGACGGCTCAGCATACCAATACAAGGCCACCTTGTCCGCTGTGCCCGCGGTCATGACTTCGAACCACCGTCCAAATATTTTTTTGTCATTTGTTTTCATTCTTACTAGCAAGATGCCCGTGCGTTGCACGTAACATCAAGATGCATTTGTATGACTTGTTTATCTTGTGAGAGAAAAGGATGAACGAGGGAAGGCCTTATTTGCAAATGTGGAGAGGTGTGTGGGTACCTTTTTGCAAAATTGCTATAGTTTTTTTCCTATCCGTCAGATATAAGTCGGACGGCCTATATTGCAGGATGGCAGGCACACCATCATCACCAACTCTGTTTTTTATAAGAGTGTATTTTATGTATTTTATAAGATTGTAGATGTAGAGTAGATACAAGTCGACAGGTGGGCACGATGGTAGTGAGATAATGTGATGCAACACTAGAGGTGCCACGTGGAGCGTTTAACTGGTCAACTAGTCATGTCATGAGCAAATACAGATTTGTACGGTGAGCCCGTGACTGTATAATAACCACTAAACGTAAATGGTGACCGTAGTGAGTGGATTCCGAAGTCCAATGTATGTATCGTGCTTTCGCTTCAAATACAATGATCATCATTGCATATATCGTGAGAGAAAGATGAAACATGCGTGAATTTTCTGGGGGCTTACTTTTAGAGGACCTGGAGATAGTTTTGTGTGCATACGTGAAAGGGGCGTACAGGGGGGTATGCGATGGAGAGAGAGATGCTCTTCGTTTCTCTTTATTATGACTAACTTTGTATATAGTATAAAAATATACAAATTCACAGTGCGGAATAAATATCATTGTGGGCACCATGCAATGCAAATTAGCGTTCGTACTCCTCCATATAACTTTGTAATGTTGTATATATGTAGAAACTCTAAAATAATTTTTTGGCCACACTTTATTCAAAAGGAATGTTGCATGCGAAATAAACGTGAAGAGAGGGCTTTTTAGATCAATGGGGTACGTGATGTAACATGTGTGAATGTGTAGTTGATGCATTTGGCGGGGCCTAGAGAGGTATGCGTGTGTATTACGTATTCGAGAGAGGCATGGATAGAGGGGCCGACGGGGGGGGGGGGCGTGGGAGAGATAGCACGAGAAATGAGAGTGGTCTAGAGAGAGAGAGACGAATATGACGTCACGACAAGAGATTCCATTCCCTTGAGTGTGTATATGCAAGGGGGGAAGGAATAGAGGCACCAGGAGAAATTTTCTGTGTGTGTGGTGTTTGTGTTGGTATGTGTGGGTGTGAGAAGATAACGAGACGTGGGCGCAGAGGGTGTGTCACCGCGTGAGGTCCGGTGGGTCGAGGTGAGGCCCTTCGTTCGGTTCCGACCTGCGCCACATTGGTCGGCCCGTGACGCATTTAGGAAGACCCATGGATGACTAGTCGTACAAGACAAAGATAGTAGAATTGTGAAGGACTCTATGTCCACTGACAAAGCCGGCTAGGATTTGTAACCCTAGGTTCTCGGACTAAGGTAACCCCTTTATCTTTGATATTACTATTCATCCAACCTAACTTTAAGGGGCATCCTACAGAATGCTCTGCTAGAATCATACTCGTCGATTAGGAAGAGAGGTGTGAGACAATGCGTGAGAGACAGGCGTAAAGATAATGTGCGTACATGAGACACGTAGGCAGGTCCATGTATATAGAAAGTGTCGATGAGGATTGTGCGTGTGTATGTTTGCGAGAGGAAGAGTGCTTGTGATAAAGGTTAGTGAAAACAGTTGTAAATGGTTACGAGAGGGAGGGAGGGTTATATCTAGAGAATGTGTGCGAGAAAGACACCTCGGGAGAGAGTGTGTGAGCATGTGTGAGAGACCACCGATGGAGAGTGAAACTACACGTAAAAGACTGCTCTACACATTGATTAAAGATATAAATTGTATCCAAATATTAGGATGGGATCATGATATTTGCAATTCGCGTAAGGAGTGGTCATTGATCCATCAGACATCTAGATTCTATCGAATTTGAGCATGTCTATGTTATTATTCGACACAATTGATCCACATAGTTAGTATTTTGAACTCCAGACAATGCATCGCTTTAGCAATCGAATATAAACGTGAGTATAGTTCATGTTGTGTGTGTAAAGCACATTATACATACGAAAGTTACACAATAGACATTATAAATAGCTACCTATGAACTAGCATACATTTGAATTCAACTTAAGGTGGTTTAAAAAATCAAATTCAACATGAAGTCCATTCAATTATTTGAATTTGATATCATGGCATTTGTAAACCATACCTAAATTATGGGGGCACCAATCTTTGCTCTGATTTTGTACATAATAGCATATGTAGTTGTGTACAAAATAGATTCAAATTTAGCTCCTCCATTCCAAAATAATCGTAGTTATAGGATTTTCAAGTGTCAAAATTTCAAAAAGAAGCGGATAATTGAATGAGGTTTTCAAACATACAAGGTCAAATATAACGTTGTCTATTTAGGTCAATCCTCATAGTTCAAGAGTACTCTAAACGTGAATGCTTGTGTTTCAAAATTTCGAACGAAGCGCCAAAAGAGCCTCTACTCGCCCGAAACCACGTGAGACCAATGTTTGGTAGTACAAGGAAATTACTTTTCTAATAACTCCGACCCGTGAAACCTACCGGCCCGACGTCCAAAGGTCTAAACCGGGGTAGGTTTGTAGCTTCATCTAGACGCCACGCAACTGCATCCGAAAAACATTCATACACAATGGTCGCCTAAGCACACATGCGCGCGGCCGAAATCGCTCCTGCCCACTATTTGGGACACCTGGGATTACCATCCTACCCCCGACCCGTAGTAGGTCCGAAATTTAAGAGGGGGGCAAAGTTTGTACTTTCCCCAAATTTCAAACAAGCGCGCCCCATCTTCTGTTCAAAAAAGCCAAAAACAAGCGCGTCCCAGACCGAAACATGGTCCCCCCACCCGTCCGATTCCCCATTCGTACTCCGTGGGCGCCAAAACTACCTCTCCACCAGTCGCGAAACCCCGACGTCCTCCGTCCGCCACCCCATCCCACCCATCAACCGCCGCCCTCCTCCATCACGCCGGAGCCGATACCCCGACATCGTCGTCCACCGCAACCTCAACCACAACGCCCTCTACGGCTAGTAGTTGAAGTCGAGGCCGAGCCGTCCGTACCCGAGCCAGTTCAACCACGCCGTCCTGCGCCTCACCGCTGCCGCTCCAACTTCGCCACCCTCCACCGCACCGGAGCTGTTCCTGCTACGCCGTCCTTCGCCGCCTCGGATCTCCTTCCCCTCCGCCGACATACGGCCATGGCAACACAGTCAACAATTTGGCCATGGGTGCGTCCAAGCCTGCACCCTCCAGAACATCGGTTTCCCCGGTAAAAAGAAGAAGATCGGCGCGACATGTGGAGGTGACCACACCGGCAACCGAAAAAGGTACTCCTCTTCCCTTATTCGTGCAAATCTTACGTCTCTGCTTGCACGGTATTCATCCCACAGAAGACACTAGTTGACCGCTTCTTCTTGATACTAGATGTTCCTAGTAACTCGCGATGCACAAGGTTTCTCCTCATATACTATTTCACCTTAGCTAGAGGTCCGTCGCCCCCCTGAATTTCAATTTCTGGCCAGTTGATTCCCAATTAACGGAAGCATTCCCCGGCATAACAGGCGCTAGTACGCCTATTACGCCAGGGAAGCAGCGCCTTGGTGTTTATCTTAGGGGCGTGTGCGGCCTAGAGCTACTGGCGCCCGATCTGGAGGTCGGCTGGGATTAAAGAGATGGCCTGGGGGCGCTGCCAAGCACGGCGGTGGTGTGAGGTTGATGGGAGGGCGGGGCGGCGGAGGCAGGGGTCTGGGCCGGTGGTCGCTGGCGGTTCGAGAAAGATCGTCAACAGTGACTGGCGGGAGGTAGACGAAAGCCATCCGTCTGTTCCTTATAGATCGGACGGTTCATTAAAAAAATCGACTGACCTATTTATTTTCAGTCGACTGTTATCTTAGATATGACCACATGTGGTGGTGTGCTGGAGGAGTACCTGCATTTCCTGTGCTCATATATTACAAAATCATACGGAGTAGAATCTAATTTTGTTTGCCATGCAATGTTGTAGAGCTATCATATGTCTCCTGTCATTTATTTTTGAGCCACCTGCTATCTGCTACTTTTACAGTGCACGAGTTCTGCACACACTTCACCCTTACTCTCACTATTGTGTTTTTATGCAAGGGTATTTCAGACTCTGCTGCCATGAGAGAAGCCAAAAAGAAAAGTGAGAAGTCGCTCCAGCTTCGTGTGCGGTTAGGCAAGACACGTTACAACGCTATAAAGGGTGCAGTGTCAGCAGATGGAGACGGTAAACGTAGCTCTGGAGTTGATGACCTCGCTCGCAATGAACCAACATCCCAGGTGCTTGCTTTAACTTCGCGGTGTCATATGTGGTTGCATGTTCCATATGGTGTCTAGCTTGTATTCGAAAGGCCGAAGTCGGTAAGATAAGGAAAGATAATTTTTTTACATGAACCACCATCCCGTGAGCACCAGAAGACAAATAGCTAGTCAGGGCACTGGCCGAGCCAGTGACAAGCCCAGCAAAGATAGGCATCACCTGGAAGCCAACTAAAAAGCTGCGATGGTGGCGAAGCAGCCCGCCTCCCACCAGGCTCTCAGGTCCTAGATGATCATGCTCACCACTCCAGCCGGATGTCTAGCTTGTATTGCTTCCAATTTGGTTAAATTGCATCTGCTTAGCTTACACATTATACCTTTGAATATGACATGCCTTTCTGTTTTTGGTACATACTAGTACATCTGTGTATTAACCATGTTCTTACATCAAACTAATGTTCTTGTGTATCCCTCATCAATCACTTATGACGAGGCAGGCAGGCAAGGGGACTACTCCTCATTTAAAGAATGCAGCGTCAGCCTCCCGACATGATTCTCAAGAAACAGAAATGCTAGATGAAGATAGTGAACGTAGCTCTGTAGTTGATTACAACATTTCCCCTACACTAGCATCGCAGGTGCTTGCTCTAACTTGGCAGCGTGATATGTGGTTGCATGTTGCATATGGTGTCTAGATTGTAATTCTTCCAATCTGGTTAAACTGCATGTGCTAGTCTGCTTAGCTTATACATTATACCTGTTAATGTGACATGCCTTCCTGTATTTAGTACATAGTACATCTGTCTATTAAGCATGTCCTTACATAAAACTATTGTTTTTTTGTATCCTGCATCAATCAACATGACGAGACACCTTTAGTATATGCAGTGCGATATTAGTTGCATCTTTCATATGATTTATAGCATGCGCTGCTTCTAATTTGTTGAAATTCCATTTATGATGGGACGCTTTTAACTTGGCAGAGCCATATTGGTTGCATCTTTCATGTGGTGTCTAGCTTGCATTGCTTCTTATTTGCTGGAATGGTTTCTGCTTAGTTTACACAAACAGTTGTGAACATGCCATGCCGTCCTGTTTTTCGTACATATTCCATCCTGGTATCATGTGTTTGCCTTACATCAAAGTAGTGATTGTCAGTATCATGCATGAATGAGTTCTGAAGAGAGAATTTTATTGCTTTTTCTTGTCGGTTTTACTTGACAATTCAAAATCAATAAAGTGGAAGGAAGTTAGCAAGGCAGCGGATAAAGGTGCTCCTTCCGAACGGAGGGCCTCTACAGTTTCTACTCCTCCACACCCCCAAGATGATTTCCAAGACAACACATGCATAGACACTCAACAAAGCTGTGTTTATGATGAGCACGTCTCCCCTAGTGCAGCATCACCGGTGCTCCCTCTAACTTGGTACTGTTATATGTGGTTGCATGTTATGTGTGATGTCTAGCTTGTATTGCTTCTAATTTTGTTGAATTCCATCTGCTTACTTTACACATTATGCTTGAATAAGACACGTGTTCCTGTTTCTAGAACATACAATATCTGTCTATCACACCATGTTCTTACATCAAATTACTACTGTTGTGTAACCTGCAACAATCACTTATCATAAGACACGTTTGACTTCGGAGTGTGATATGGGTTACATCTCACATTCTTTTCTAGCTTTTACTACTAATTTGTTGAAATGGCACTTATGACGAGACAATTTTAACTTGGTAGAGTGATATTCGTTGCATCTTTCATATGGTGTCTAGCTTTCATTGCTTCTAATTTGTTGAAATGCCTTCTCCTTAGTTTACACATCATAAGCTGTGAATATGCAATGCTGTGAATATGCAATGGCACTAATGACGAGAGACCTCTAACATGGTAGTGTGATGTTGTTTGCATCTTGCATATGATTTATTTCTTGTACTGATTCACATTTGTTTAAACGCCATTTATGATGAGACACTGTTAACTTGGCAGAGCGATATTTGTAGCATCTTTCATATGGTGTCTACCTTCCATTGCATTGCTTCTAATTTGGTGAAATGTCTTCTTCTTAGTTTACACATCATAGTTCTGGTTATCTCTTCCGTCCTGTTTTTCATACATATTACATCCTCCTATCATGTGGTTGTCTAACATCAAAGTTCAGTTCGTCTGCATCACGCATCAATTTGTTCGGAAGAACTAAATTATTATTCGTTTTTCTTGTCGGCTTGACTTAACATGGCACAGAGAAAGAGGAAGAAACACAGAGTGGCAGGGAATGAGAAGCGGATGAATCCTGCAGATTCTGCTGGTACTGATGGTGCAATAGAAGGTCAAAGTCCAGCGGAAAATTCTACAAACACGGCATCCCATGCTACACGAGTTGCAAAAAAAGCCAAACAGAAACAAATAGCTGCCACCAAACAAGCAGAGACAGCCCTAGTTCTTGCAACACCTACCACAGTACTACCAGCTGCACGACTTACTCGTGCGTCAACTGAGCTAGCAGCACGTTCCCAAGCTCCCTTGCCACCTGACACTACTTCCCAAGCACTCTTGACACAAGACGAGTTGGCAATATTAGATGAACCTTGTGAGCTTCAACAACAAGAAGGTAGTTGCTGGAGTCAAGTTACAGTTGCATGCTTCTTTATATGTAGTCTCACAGTTTGATCTACACTAACACTTCCTATGTTTGTTGTTGGACTAGCACCTAGGCGCAAGAGGAAACAAACATCAGGGATAATGCTTGATAGGTTAACTAAATCTAGAGGAGAAAGAATGGAGATCCGTTTTGAGGCAGGTTTAAAAAGGCCACGTGATGCTACAGAGTCAGCCAAGTTAGTATCAGAGGCAACGGTTGCCGTTAGGTGTCATGTACGTATCCTCCCAACATGGATTCAGTACAGGAATGACAAAGATGAAACCCAGTTCAACACCTTCCTCGACCATTTATCTGTAAGTATGGTTATGTATGGAAACTAGTAATATCGTCTTGCTCTGTCCCATACTTTCTAGGTTGCTGATAATGAGACTCCCATAATTTTCAACAGATGAGGTTCAAGTTGGATAGCCAAGATGATGCAACCAGACAAGCTTGCACCCATGTTTTCAAGTCTGCTCTGCGACAGTATCGGTATAACTTGAGGAAAACTCACTTTGAAGGCAAGGCTAACAGTGAATTTTCCCAAACATCTCCAGTGGAAAATATATCGGATGAAGACTGGAGGGGCCTTGTTAAACACTGGTCTGATCCGAAGTATTGGGTACATTATATATATGTGATCAGATCACATGTTGAAGTCCTATTTACGCATGTGCCACACAAATCTATCTTCTTGTAGGTGAACTGTTCAAAGAACAAGGCCAACCGTACGAAAGTGAAATTCCAACAGACGACAGGATCTTGTAGCTATATTGCACACTGCGAGGCTCTTGTAATTAGCTGTTGTTTCACTCTTTTCGCTGTACCATATTATCAGATCTATATTGACTTGTTCGAAATGCAGAGGAAAGCCCGCAAGGACCAAAAAGTACCTGAACCAAATGATGTGGAAATCTTCAAGGACTGTCACACCAGCAAGAAGAAGGGCATTACTACACCAGTCAAAGTCGCTGTTGTAAGTCCTTAATCCTCATGCCTTTTAACTACTACTTACTCTGACTTGTGCCTTGAACTGCATGGTTTGCAGCCAATGTCTATTACCCTTTTCAATTTTATACACAATTGTCTTAACGTATCATTGCACCTTACAAGGTTTAAAAGAGAGGAGTGATGTTCCTTTGATCTTGACCCGTAATCTAGTTCCGTGCTGGACTTGCCCACACAACGTTACAATTGCATGTTTGTCTGTTCTCAGTTGTTTTGTGATATGAATGATGTCATACTATGCTTACTGTCGTGGAATTGTCACGACAGATGTCCTTGAGCTAGGACTTAGTCGTGGAGCCATCGCAACTAGGAAGCTTGAAGGGGTTATGCGGGACAAGGAACACGAGGATTTATACTGGTTCGGCCCCTTACGGTGAAGGTAAAAGCCTACGTCCAGTTCGAGGTGTTATTGATTAGGGTTACGATCGCCAGGGAGCTAAACAGTTATGCCCGGCTCTCGATGAGATTGTTGTCGTCCTTCAACCGCTGCCGGGTCCTCCCTTTATATAGGGAGGCTGACGCCCAGCAGCCCTTAGAGTCCCGGCCGGCTCATAACAGCCTCCGGCTCGGACTCTGAACAAGACTTGCCTTATACTACAAGTCTACTATAACAATGATTGTAACTACGGGCTTTAAGCCATATCCGGGTCTCGGCCCATCTCTGGCCCAATATCTTGACACTTAGCTCCGGGCTTCTGGCAATGACCCTTAGAATAACCCGGCCCTCCTGGCGGGTGACTCCAAGGTCTATATCCTCAACATTAGGCCCCAGATTGACTTGAGCCGGCTCGTGTCAATCTTCAACTCTGCAGACAGAAAAAATCTCCGGCTTACCATTCATGTGAAGGCCATAACCCGGAGTGACGTCATCCTCTGGACTCCGGATAATCCGCCGTGACGTCATCCTCCATTAAGTCCGTTTTTTACTCCGCCAGATCCGCAACGGATCTCTGCCTTTACTGTCATTCCGAAAATCGAGGCGCCGTGAGGGGGAGATAACCACGCCGTGGCCTCCTTGAATCTCGCGCCCACTTATGACCCTGCCTTATAAATAGGCCGGCCCAACGCTCTCTTCTCACACTCTCCTTCTTCCTCCTCGCGCTGTCGCTTCTCTCCCCGAGCTCCGCCACTGCCGCCGCCGTCGCGCCCCTGATCTTCATCAACCCGGCTGCTGCATCACCCTGACTCGGACCAGATAACGGCGGCGACCTCCACTCTTCCTCAACTCCGGTGAGTCTTCTCTGCTTTGCTAGAACAGATCTGTGGTAGGGTTTCTTCCGTTCTTCGTGTTCATCACCATTGCCCGCAAACTTGGCAGTCCTTGTCACCATTGTAGTTGGTTGATCTTTAACCTTGCGTAGAACCACTGCGGTAGATGTTTGAAACCCATTTCATCTGCAAGAAATCCCCTTTTTACTGCATAAGAACTGTGTTCAACCTCAAGAACTTCTCCTGCCTCTGTTTTTTAGGTCTAGAAAATTTTCTCTGCTCCGACCATTTTGATCCAAAAAAGTTACGGTAGTATGTGAAACCTGTTTTACCACACTTAGTAAAAACTGCAACCATTGAATCTCGGCGGCTTACATGTCTGGCTCTAAGAAAACACGCGCCGTAGAACTCTCCGGTTTAAGGAGAACCATGCTCTGTAGATTCTTCCGGCTTAACCGTAGTAATCCGTAGATGACCAACTTATTCTGAACGCTCCTACGGTTTAGACAACCCACCATATCTGAATACATATCATTAGTCCCCTTCATAAGCCGTCACCTTAGTTTGAACAATAGATCCCCGGCTTATAATTGACCCGGAAACTTTTCTCCTTATTATAGACCACCAACCTTCACCATGCCTCCCAAGGCTCCTATCACTTGCAACTGGATGAGATCCAACGTCACTGACGAAACCTTGGCCAACTTCGTTAAGTCCGGATATCTGCCCAAGAAGGAAGTGATGTCCTACCGTGCCCCTAACCCGTCAGAAGAAAGACCACACCGAGGGACGGGGAGGTAGTGATCTTTGCGGACCATATGAGCCGGGGCTTCGCACCGCCCGGCTCAAAATTCTTCCGGGATGTGCTCAACTTCTTTGACCTTCGACCTCAGGATATAGGACCCAATTCCATATCCAACATCTGCAACTTCCAAGTCTTTTGTGAAGTATATCTTGGAGAAGAGCCGAGTCTGCTGCTCTTCAGAGAGCTGTTTTATTTGAACCGCCAAAATGAGTGCGCAAATGGTCCAAGTCTGGAATTAGGCGGCATCTCCATCCAACGGCGCAGGGACTGTCTGTTCCCTTACGTAGAGCCACCGAGCCACCCTAAGGACTGGAACATGACTTGGTTCTACTGCCAAGATACATCCCCGGCTAACGAGAATCCACTGCCCGGCTTTCGCCCAACGCGCCTGGAGCCGACTCATCCATTATCCGACAAACTGACTGCCGCGGAACGCCAGCCCCTGCTTCCAACGATCAACAAGATCAAGGCCCTGCTAGGCAACGGTCTGAACGGAATTGATCTAGTCCGGGTCTGGATCTCATGGCGGGTGATCCCATTGAGCCGCCGCCCCGGCTTAATGTGTGAGTACACCGGGCGAAAGGATGACCCGCAGAGGCACAGTTGCAATGATCTTCCAGAAGACGTTGCGGAAGAAGTGACCAAGGCTCTATTAAACAAGAGCCTGGCCGACTGTGGAAGAACCGGGCTGGCCCCGTTCTGCAAGACCAATCCAGCCCCATCGGTAAGCCACGGACTTTAACCTTTCCACTTCCTTTACATGTCACCTTGCTCTGAACCATTTTAAGAGTTCATTACTGTATTTCTCAGGCTGATGATAAATTCTGGCGGGTCAAGTATGACCATGAGGCGGCCAAGAAGGCGAGCAAAGCGAAGAAAGCCGCCAAGAAAGCCGCCCCTCGCAAAAAGGGAAGCAGACCCACTGCTTCGGAGCTGCTGCAATTAAGCGACAGCTCCGAGTCAGAGGTAACCCTTAAACCTTTAAACTCTTACCATATTTATCGTTTTGCTGCTGTCTGCCTTATCAACATTTTGCTTATTGACAGGATGACACCAGCGCCAGTAACCCGGTGATTGAAGAGGTAACATCACTTTCCTCCGACTCGGAGCCTTTGCCACAGCTGAAAGTCCGAAGAGTAACCCGGAAAGTAAGCTTTTCTCATCCATTAGCTCATCAAGACCCTCAATTTCTTTTGAAGCAGCAGGTTCACGAAAGCCGGCGTCACACCCGGGCCCGCAAGGACGCCGACTTCTCCGCCGGGTTACCCGACGCAACAAGGAAGCGTCGGACTGAGGTTTTTTTCTCACCTATACCATTTCCATCCGTTGGCGGGTGTCATCCGTCAGCCACTCAACTCTTCTGACTCCAATTACCAGGAGACCTCCCCCTCTTCGGGTGACTCCATGCAGTCAAGTCTACCGGCCTTCAAAACTGCACCCGGGTAATAACAAGCTCCTTACATTATCTGTCTGTACTTACTCTTTATATACCTAACACTTCTGTCTTTTCAGTGCCCAGGCAAAGCTTACCAAAAGAGCAAAGAAGACCAGGTCAGCCGGAGTGCCAGACTTGCCTGAGCCGGAGACGGCGGCTCAAGAGCCGCCAGCCGCCTCCGCCCCCGAAGCCACCATTCCCATGGACACGGCGCCTGAAGCCCCTGCCCCGACCACCAAGACAACGACCGAAGCGTCAGCTAACCCGGAGGTCTCCGGCTCAGCCCCACCAGCTAACGACCCGGACGTGGTAATTACCCGGACGGAGTATGTTGAGCCGGGGAGGCCGACCGCGCTGGCCAAATGCTCCGCGAAGGGGGAGTTGCTGCAACCCCACCGGGTGAATCTGGATCTCTCCAGCTACACCGACTTAAACATTGGAGAGCTTGTCTCAGGCTACATCAGCCAAATTCACAAGAGCCGGGACGCCGAGATCGCCATGGTCAACCAGATCCAACAAAAATCTGAGGTAACCTTCTGTTGTCTTCTTACTTTCTGCATAGTGATCCTTGTCATGCTAGCCCCCAAGTCTATAACTTATACTTGAATATGTTGTAGACTTAGATTCCGGCTTACTTAGCTGAACCGACAGTACACAGATAGACACATTCAATATGCATTAGCCCCCAAGTGCCAAGTGTCTTTGCTTGGAAAGTACTTGGGACTTATATAATGACTGTGAATAACCCGAAAATATATGCAGGCTGCTGGCAAGAAATTTGAGTCGGACCTTGCGGATCTCAAGAGCCGGCTAAAGACACAAGAGATGGAGACCCGGAAGGCAAACGCCAAGTTCGTCTCCAGTATCGCCGCTCAAGAGAAGCTGAAGACCGAATTCGATGCTGAGCGGAAGGCCTGGGCTGAGGAGAAAGCCACCCTGGTGACCCGGGCAGAACAGGCGGAGAAGGCCCTCACTGAGAAGACCGCTGAGCTCTCTGGCCTAAAGCGCCAGGTTTCCCAAATGGTGGCTTCTATCTTCGGTAAGTCGCCTCGCCGGCTTTCATCAAGTCTGTATATGTTACGATTCATCCTTGTCACCGGCTTACCTGATCTTTACTTAAACAGGTCCCAGGAGTGCCAACCTCAATCAGAGCGTGGTCACCAAGCTAAAGGCCGTGTACACCCTGGTGGAACAACTCTACACCGGGTCACAGCGCGCCTTAGCTGTGGTGGCCCTATCCAACGAGGTGCCAACCCATCTGGCTGAAGTCCTGCGCCGGCTCGCAGTTCTGCCACAGCGGATCCAGGAGCTACGCCGAGCCTCCGCAAGATCCGGAGCAATTGCCGCGCTGAGCCGGGCCAAAGCATTCCTGCCGGAGCTAGACCCGGCAGACATCGCCCTGGGTTACCCAAGCCTGAAGGAAGACGGCTCCGCCTTCGACCAGAAGGACTTTGCGGCATGTGTGAAGGCTGTACGCCCGGTGGCCACCATCATCGGGAACGACACCGACTTAACCAAGTATCAGCCGGGTACAACGCGGAGAATCAGAGGATTCCAACCCCTCGCTATGAAGCTCTTAGTCGGATTCCTCCGGCTTGCCAACACACCTTCGCCCCCGAGATTGACCCGGCCGGGTTAATTGACGAAGAAGCCCAGTTCGAAGCTCTCAGCGGCATCAACTGGAAGTCGTCAACCTTCGAGGTCTTGGGATCAGCCGGAGCAGAAGACGAGCCGGGGACTTCAACTCAGCAGGCGTCATAAAGCGGCTGGCGGTTCACCGAACAACACTACACCCTTTAGTCTTTGAAGGTTTTTTGTAATAGAATAAGTGCCACAATTTATCCCTGCCGTGCCATCGTGCACGTAATGAATGCTGAAACCCCTTGAAGTTATTCTTTTGGTGCTCCTCCGGGTCATAATTACACCTTTGTCCTTCTCAACCTTAAAAAGCACCTTCAAGTGTCTGCATAGAAAGGCAAATCACAAGTCTCAAGGCGGCTTACCGCCCTGAGAATCAGGTGTTTGAAATGGATAACCCGGAATACGAACCAAAAAAGACTGGTCGCTAACTATACTCTGAGCATAGCCGTGATAACACACTTAACGGCCTGTAAGCATACTTCCGGTTTAAATAACCCGGGTAGCTTGGTTGGTACCTGAACTCGAATTTACCTGTCTTGATGACATCCATGATGTTCAACTAACAAGATAAACCAAAATTAAGCCGGCAAGAGAGACCCGGCAGTACATACTTTGACATGATCAGAGTAGGCTTGTGATAAAGTATAAAAAACTTGGGGCGTCCGGTTCGAATACGACCAGAAACCCGGTCCAAAGAGGTTAAGCTAAGATTCGGATGCGATCATATAGCCCCCAGTGGGTGTGGCGATGCCAATCAAAAGGGTATCGACAGCTATGTTCTCTTTGGTTTGAATACGACCCATGTTTGAACAGGAAGCCCCCAAGTGACTTTGAAAATTGTTTAACGACGCTGATTCGAATACGATCCGCGTCGGTTCTCAGAGGGGTTACACGATGATTCAAATATGACCAAAGGCAACCTCCCAATGAGCTCGGCACTTTGCCAATCAAATGAGTATCGACAGCTATGTTCTCTTTGGTTCGAATACGACCCATGTTTGAACAAGAAGCCCCCAAGTGACCTTACTGCTTACGGCTAAACTCGAATACGGTCATAAGCCGGATCCTCCTTTCAAATTAGCATGTAACAAATGACACACACATAATTGGAGGAGAAAAAAGGACAGAGGTCCTGCTTTATTGCTTATCATAATATATACATGTCTGAGATAAACATGTACACCACGAGAGCCGGCAGCTCAAGTGTAGTAAGGCCGAAGCTGAGCTATATTCCATGGCCGACGGGTCTCCTCCTCAGATTTACGCGAATCCTTATGTTCCCGAATATCAATGAGATAATATGACCCGTTGTGCAAGTTCTTACTGACCACAAAGGGCCCTTCCCAAGGTGGGGATAACTTGTGTGCATCAGTCTGATCCTGGATGAGCCGGAGCACAAGGTCGCCTTCCTGGAAGACCCGAGATTTGACCCGGCGGCTATGATAACGGCGCAGGTCTTGTTGGTAAATCGCTGAACGGGCTGCCGCCACATCACGTTGTTCGTCCAACAAGTCCAGAGCGTCTTGGCGCGCCTGTTCATTATCCGTCTCAACATAAGCCGCCACACGAGGCGAATCGTGACAGATGTCGCTGGGGAGGACTGCTTCTGCTCCATAAACCATGAAGAAAGGCGTGAAGCCAGTAAACCTATTAGGAGTAGTGTTGATGCTCCATAAGACGGAGGGCAGCTCCTCCACCCAACAACCCGGCGTCCGTTGCAAAGGGACCAAAAGCCGGGGTTTGATGCCCTTCAGAATCTCCTGGTTAGCTCTCTCAGCTTGACCATTAGATTGGGGGTGAGCCACTGAGGAAACATCAAGTCGGATATGCTCCCGTTGACAAAATTCTTCCATAGCACCCTTGGATAAATTGGTGCCATTGTCAGTTATGATGCTGTGCGGAAAGCCGAAGCGGAAAATCACCCTTTTCATAAATTGAACCGCCGTGGCTGCATCGCACTTGCTAACTGGCTCAGCCTCCACCCACTTCGTGAATTTGTCCACGGCCACCAAGAGGTGGGTCTTCTTATCCTTGGATCGTTTAAAAGGCCCAACCATATCAAGGCCCCAGACCGCAAAGGGCCAAGTGATTGGGATCATCCTCAATTCCTGAGCCGGCACATGAGCCCGTCGTGAGAACCTTTGGCAACCATCACATTTACTGACCAAGTCCTCTGCATCAGCGTGAGCCGTCAGCCAATAAAAACCATGACGGAAAGCCTTGGCTACAAGAGATTTTGAACCGGCATGATGGCCACAATCCCCTTCATGGATCTCGCGCAAGATCTCTTGACCTTCCTCAGGGGAGATACAACGCTGAAACGCCCCTGAAACACTGCGATGATGCAACTCGCCATCAATGACAACCATTGACTTAGCCCGCCGGGTTACTTGCCTGGCCAGAGTTTCATCCTCAGGCAACTCTCCCCGAGTTATATAAGCCAGATATGGCATTGTCCAGTCTGGTATGACATGAAGAGCCGCCTCCAGCCGTGCCTCCGGGTCAGGGATAGCCAAGTCCTCTTCTGTAGGCAGCTTAACCGAGGGATTATACAAGACATCCAAGAAAGTGTTAGGCGGTACCGGCTTTCGCTGAGAGCCTAGCCGGCTTAAAGCATCAGCCGCCTCATTCTTCCTGCGATCAATGTGCTCCACTTGGTATCCCTGAAAATGCCCAGCAATGGCATCAACCTCGCGACGACAAGCCGCCATTAGAGGATCCTTAGAATCCCAGGTGCCTGACACTTGTTGAGCCACCAAATCTGAATCCCCAAAGCACCTTACCCGGCTTAAGCTCATCTCCTTAGCCACCCGAAGACCGTGGAGTAAAGCTTCGTATTCAGCCGCATTGTTAGTGCAAGGAAACATCAACCGTAGCACATAATGGAACTTGTCACCTTTTGGGGAAGCCAATACAACACCAGCCCCCGAGCCCTCCAACTGTCTGGACCCGTCGAAGTGGATAGTCCAATAAGTGTTATCCGGCTTTTGCTCAGGCACTTGAGACTCCGTCCAATCATTGATGAAATCCACCAAAGCTTGAGATTTAACAGCAGTGCGTGGCACATATTTGAGGCCATGAGGTCCAAGTTCTATAGCCCACTTAGCGATTCTCCCTGTAGCCTCTCTGTTTTGGATAATATCACCAAGGGGGGCAGAACTGACCACAGTGATGGGATGACCCTGAAAATAATGTTTGAGCTTCCGGCTCGCCATGAACACCCCGTATACGAGCTTCTGCCAATGCGGGTACCGCTGCTTGGACTCAATGAGCACCTCGCTGACATAATAAACCGGCCGCTGAACTGGATGCTCCTTACCCGCCTCCTTGCGCTCCACAACAATAGCCACACTGACAGCTCGTGCATTTGCCGCTACATATAGTAGCAAGGGCTCCTTATCAATCGGAGCAGCAAGGACGGGGGGTTCTGCCAGTTGCTTTTTCAAATCCTCAAAAGCGGTATTAGCTGCATCATTCCAGATAAAGTTATCAGTCTTCTTCATCAACTGATATAGAGGCATAGCCTTCTCACCCAAACGGCTTATAAACCGGCTTAAAGCAGCGATGCGACCCGCCAAACGCTGAACGTCATTTATACATGCCGGCTTAGCTAGGGAGGTGATAGCCTTGATCTTCTCCGGGTTAGCCTCAATGCCTCTGTCAGAAACCAAGAAGCCCAATAGTTTGCCTGCAGGAACACCAAAAACACACTTGGCCGAGTTAAGCATCATCTTGTAGACCCGGAGATTATCGAAGGTTTCCCTTAAGTCATCTATCAGGGTTTCCTCCTTGATGGATTTAACCACAATATCGTCCACGTAAGCGTGAACATTGCGCCCGATCTGTTTATGAAGACAATTCTGTACACAACGCTGGTAAGTCGCCTGTGCACACTTGAGTCCAAAAGGCATAGATACATAGCAGAAGGCTCCAAAGGGAGTGATGAACGCCGTCTTCTCCTGGTCCTTAACTGCCATCTTAATCTGATGATACCCGGAATAGGCATCCAAGAAACTTAAGCGTGCACAACCTGCCGTAGCATCAATGATTTGATCAATACGGGGGAGAGCAAAAGGATCAGCCGGACACGCCTTGTTCAAGTCCGTGTAGTCCACACACATCCGCCAGGTGCCGTTCTTCTTGAGTACGAGCACCGGGTTAGCCAACCACTCCGGGTGAAAAACCTCAACAATGAACCTGGCCGCCAAGAGCCGGGCTACTTCCTCCCCAATAGCTTTCCGCCTCTCTTCGTTAAACCGCCAGAGGAACTGTCTGACCGGCTTAAATTTTGGATCAACATTGAGGGTGTGCTCAGCGAGTTCTCTAGGTACACCTGGCATGTCAGAAGGTTTCCATGCGAAGATGTCCCTATTCTCACGGATGAACTCGATGAGCGCGCCTTCCTATTTCGGGTCCAGATTTGCACTGATACTAAACTGCTGAGACGAGTCACCTGGAACAAAATCAACAAGTTTAGTCTCATCAGCTGATTTAAATTTCATGGCCGGTTCATTCTCTGTGGTTGGCTTTTTCAGAGAGGTCATATCTGTTGGGTCAACATTGTCTTTATAAAATTTCAACTCTTCTGTGGCGCAAACAGACTCTGCATAAGCTGCGTCACCTTCCTCACACTCCAGAGCCACTTTCCGGCTGCCGTGAACCGTAATGGTCCCATTGTGACCCGGCATCTTGAGCTGTAAGTACACATAACACGGCCGTGCCATGAACTTGGCGTAAGCCGGCCGTCCAAATATAGCGTGGTATGGACTTCTTATCTTGACCACCTCAAAGGTCAACTTCTCCACCCTGTAGTTGTTCTGATCACCAAAAGCCACTTCTAGTTCAATTTTGCCGACTGGATAAGCCGACTTACCGGGTACCACACCATGGAAGATAGTATTTGACTGGCTGAGGTTCTTATCGACTAGCCCCATACGACGGAAAGTCTCATAATAGAGGATGTTGATGCTGCTGCCTCCATCCATGAGTACCTTTGTGAATTTATAGCCTCCCACCTAAGGAGCCACCACTAAGGCCAGGTGGCCCGGGTTATCCACCCGGGGGGTGATCCTCCCTACTCCACACTATAGGCTATTCAGACCACCGTAAGTAGCGTGGAACCGCCGGCTCAACAGCATTAACAGCCCTCTTGTGAAGCTTCTCGTCTCGTTTGCACAAACTAGTGGTGAACACGTGATACTGTCCACCGCTAAGCTGCTTCGGGTTGGTCTGATAACCCCCTGCTGTTGTTGATGACCCTGACCAGACTGTTGATTAAAGCCGCCTTGACCGTTCTGAGGACCGGAATTTGAACCGCCGCCCGGGCCATGAAAGCCGCCGGCGCCTGAGCCACCACCCGGACCATTGTAGTTTTTGAAGGCCTTCATGATAGCACAATCCTTCCATAGATGAGTCGCTGGCTTCTCTCTAGAGCCGTGTCTCGGACAAGGTTCGTTCAACAGCTGCTCCAGAGAAGGTCCTGACCCGCCGCCTCGGGGAGGGGGTCTCCCCTTGCGTCGCGGGTTATTATTTTGAGAGTTGGTGTTGGCTACAAACTCTAGGCTGCCATCGGCCTTACGCTTGCCTCCTCCTTGGTTCCCCGGGTTAAACTGGGGACCCTTGCCATTGCCGTTCTTCTTTCCCTTCCCTACCCTTTCATCGTCTGAAGGGGGATCCTTGGTACCATCGGAATCGGCGTACTTGACAAGAGCCGCCATCAGGGTACCCATATCGGTGCAATCGCGCTTGAGCCGCCCAAGCTTCATCTTAAGAGGCACAAAGCGACAGTTCTGTTCCAACATTAAGACTGCAGAGCCGGCATCCATCTTATCTGATGAATGTATGATCTCCTTGACCCGGCGAACCCAATGGGTCGTGGACTCACCCTCCTGCTGCTTATAGTTAGTCACAATTGACATAGACTGCCTGCAGGTATCTTTGAAGTTTTGAATGAACCGGGCTTTCAGCTCAGCCCAAGACCCAATGGAGTTCGGCGGTAACCCTTTCAACCACGTGCGGGCAGTTCCATCTAACATCATGGTGAAATACTTGGCCATGGCCGCCTCACTGACCTCCAGCAATTCCATAGCCATCTCATAACTCTCAATCCAGGCTGCAGGCTGTAAGTCTGCTGTATAGTTAGGCACCTTCCTAGGGCCCTTGAAATCCTTAGGTAGACGTTCATTACGGATGGCTGGTACCAAACAAGGGACTCCCCCGGTCCTGGTAGAAATTCCTACATCAACGGACGTCGTCGGATAAGCCGGGGGGGTCTGATAAGCCGTCAATTGAGGCGCCTGCTCCGCCTCTTGCCGCGCTTGGGTCGTTGCGTAGAAGGCTCCATTATGAGCCGGGCCATGGCCAGGGGGCGGGTCATGGCGTCGCACATTACTTGAACCGGTTGCTGAGACCATGTGCCGGCTGTAACTCGGGCTCTGGCCTGGCCGAGGGGTCGAGTGGATCCTGTCACGGCTATAGGAGTACGCCTCTTGCTGGGCTAGCGCCGTCTGCAGGAGTTCCCTGACACGGCGGGTTTCGATGGCTGCCGGAGAATCGCCGTCAACGGGGAGAGCCGCCAGCCGTGCTGCCGCAGCTACCATGTTCTCTAGTGGGTTATCATAATGACCCGGGGGTATTGGCACATACTGAGGCGGGGCAGGTGGCACCTGGGGAGGCCCCATCACTCGCGGCGGAACCAGGGGTCCAGACCCAGGCGCAATGACCCCTGGCGGGTTACTAGACCCTGCACCCGGCGTGTTGAAGAGATTGCGTGGATCGTAAACCGGCGGGAGTCGAGACTGGGCCTTCTGATGCCTCCTTCTCATGACCTCGCTGGCCGCGTTCTGATCCATCGTGAGTTGGAAGGACTGCGCCTGAATCAGCTGAGTCCGGGCGTCGAGAGCCGCCCGCTCTGCAGCCAGCCTGATCCCTTCCGCTGCAAGATCCTCTTTAGCCTTTATCAGATCCAATTTCAACTGTGCCACCTCCGCGTCATGCTGGGCTTGATCCGCCGGGTCAACCGTGGCGGTTAACAGGGCCGTCATCTTGTCCGTGAGATCCATCAGCACCTGAGCCGGAGAAGGCACCGGGTTTCCTGCTCCCGCAGCAGGGTTCTGAACAGGCTGCGCACCAGCCATAAAAACTCCAACCTGACTTGGCGGCTCGAAAAGGTCCGAAATACTGTCACCGTCGGAACAACCTATGAGCCTGCCATATTGAAGTTGGTACAAAGAGTTTGACTCATCAGTGGCCGACTCGCCGTCAGAGCCGGCGGCCGCCTCATCACCGGACCCGGATGGACCAGAGGGCCCTCCATGGATGCATCCCACAAAGGCACGCCTTAAGGCAGGCCGGGCCCGGGCGGGTCGTGCATGCCGAGCCGTTTCAATGAGATCGGCGCGGAGACCCGGCTTGGGGCCCGGTTCACCAATCTTGCCGATGAAGACGTGAATTCCGCCGAAGGGGACCCGGTACCCGTACTCAATTGAGTCGGCGTCGGGGCCCCAGTCTGCATTGTCGATGTAGAGCTTGCCGCGACGACTCTTGGTCATTCGGCCCACAGCGTATCCCTTGAGCCCTTCGAAGCTGCCCTTCAAGAACTCAAATCCACCGTGCGCCAGCCCCACAGTGGGCGCCAACTGTCGTGGAATTGTCACGGCAGATGTCCTTGAGCTAGGACTTAGTCGTGGAGCCATTGCAACTAGGAAGCTTGAAGGGGTTATGCGGGACAAGGAACACGAGGATTTATACTGGTTCGGCCCCTTACGGTGAAGGTAAAAGCCTACGTCCAGTTCGAGGTGTTATTGATTAGGGTTACGATCGCCAGGGAGCTAAACAGTTATGCCCGGCTCTCGATGAGATTGTTGTCGTCCTTCAACCGCTGCCGGGTCCTCCCTTTATATAGGGAGGCTGACGCCCAGCAGCCGTTAGAGTCCCAGCCGGCTCATAACAGCCTCCGGCTCGGACTCTGAACAAGACTTGCCTTATACTACAAGTCTACTATAACAATGATTGTAACTACGGGCTTTAAGCCATATCCAGGTCTCGGCCCATCTCTGGCCCAATATCTTGACACTTAGCTCCGGGCTTCTGGCAATGACCCTTAGAATAACCCGGCCCTCCTGGCGGGTGACTCCAAGGTCTATATCCTCAACACTTACCGTATTATAAACTTCGTCTCTTTATTCTTAGCCCTCAATACAATGTGAAGAAATAGACAATACATTAGCGATGGTACATGGTCATATGTTTGGAACCTGGTTTTCTTATGTACTTTGCAATAAAATACAACTAATATTTTACATGGGTTCACCAGAATAAGTTCTGTATATGGACCAAAGCTATTTTGTTTGGTTTTGCTACCTCCTTAATATCTTCTGTTCTGGTACTACTAATGTAAAACCTCAACTTTTCAGCAAGCTATGGAAAAAATGGTGGAACCGCCACCTTCTGAAGGTGGCGAGGCAACTATAACCGCAATGTCAGCTCTTGCTGCAGTGGGTCAGTACCTGTCCACTAACAGTGCCAAAAGCACGTTCCTACGTAATACTGGGTTGGTTGTTAAGGAAATATCGTCCAAACTGCCTCATGATCAAGATATGCAAGCTCAAAGCAATGTTGTATCTGCGCTCCAGACACAAGTCCATTCCCTAACAGAGACCCTTTGTGAAACAAGGAGAAACATTGCTCAATGTCGTCAAGATATGCATGGTTTTGAAACCAGACTATCAGACATTTGCTATGTTGTTCAGGAGCCTAGGGGAAATGAAGGCGAGGGTTATGGTGCTCCATCGGACAATACAGCATGAAAACGTAACAGTCAGGTCAAATCAACTGAGCTTCTGAACTTCTCATGGTGCATTTATCTGCTAGACTGTTAAGTTTTATGCCAACCTTCCTTTTGTTATATAGTTGTAATTTGTTTTGGTGCGACACAAAATTTATTCTTAACATGCAGCCACCGGCTGAAGAAAACAACAAGCCATTTTTGTATAGTGTAGGGTGTTCCCTATATTTGCACTGGTGGCGATCTTTGATGCCGAGTGGATGTAATCTGTGCAATCGCCTTAATAGCCTAGCGTTAGTTTCGGCCTTATTTATTTCCTAGTCTTCTTTTTCCCTGGTTTGCTAGTGGCCGCAACTACCATGGGCCATATACGGGCCGTAGGATCCATGGGTCTCCTACGGTCCGTCGATAAATGGGCCTGTAATCGGTGGGCCTCGGGCCGTCGGATAAATGGGTCTACATGGGCCGTAATCGGGCGTAATTGGTATCGGCCCAGCACGGTAATAGGCCGTTAACAGGCCGTAGGACAGCAAAGGCTTAATTCTGTCACAGGCATAAAGGGTCGTTAATGGGCCAGAATATAGGACGGGCTGGAAATGACGCAACGGGTTAACAGGCCAGAAACGGGCCGACTCTTGCCATGGGCCGAATTTGGCCCATTAGGGTAACAGGCCAGTAACGGGCCGACTCTTGCCATGGGCCAAATTTGGCCCATTAGGGGAACAGGCCAGTAACGGGCCGACTCTTGCCATGGGCCGAATTTGGCCCATTAGGGGAACATGCCAGTAACGGGCCGGAAGTAATCGAGGGCCGAAAAGGAGCCCAAGAACGTATGGGCCGTCAATAGGCCGAAAGCTAACACAGGCTGGAAACGGCCCATGTAAATCACGGGCCGTTAACGGGTATAAAGAAAATTACTGTTCATTATGGGCTAGAGTCACCGTGGGCCTGTAAAGGGCCGAAAGATACGAAGGCCTCATATGGGCCGAAAGACGCCGTGGGCCATACATGGGCCGAAAGTGAAATGGGCTGGTGTTATATTCGACGGCCCACATGACGTTGTTGGGCCGATTTCCTTTAGGGCCTAACGGGCCGTGAGTTAACGGGCCGTAAAATGGGCTATTTGCGAAGAGACCGTTAACAGGCTTTTCATGGGCCAGCCCGTTAACTTTTGACCAAGTCAAACGGGCCGGCTTTGTAAGCTAAATGGGCCAGTGGTGGGCCGTGGCACGTGTCGACATATCATAGGCGCCTATCTGACCCACTGACGAGCTGACACGTGTTTCGTCCGGCCAATAAGAATTTTACACGTGGAAATTTCCCATTGGTCGGGGCTATTAACGGGTTATCGGATCCAAAACCCGACCCGATAGCTTAACGGCGTTCCGTTACGGTGGATGCCACGTGTCGGTCACCCTTGACGAAAGCACTTCTGTGACGCGCGATTTATCGTCATGGAAGTGGACACTTCCGTGATGATAATTTTGGTAATGTCATGGAACACTTCTACGACAGCACAGGTATGACTATCTTGATTCTGTCATAAAATCTTCATGGATGTACATGCATGACAAAAAATGCGACCTACTGTGACAAACACGTATCATCACGGAAGTGTATTTTTTGTAGTGTATGTATCAGTTTAAATTTTGTGTAAACACAAATTTCCCGCTGACTATGAGTTATTCAACTAAACCATGTCAAGAGAAATGATGTATAGAGTATACCATATATATACCAGTCTAGAGTAAACATTGACACATTTTGATCCACAAGCCATGAAAAAAATGCAGTTAGCTCACTGGCAGCACGAAGTTCTGAATAATAATTCAAGCGGTCCAGATCACAAAAGTACTTATTACAAAACACATCAAAAGATGAAGCGTTCGACATGCAAAAGTACTTATTACAAATCAACCTCATAACCTTAACCAATCACGTCAAACGTGATTCTAACCATACGATCCTTGAGTTCAAAGAAGTTGAGGACAACAACTTGCTCAGACTTCAGGCCACTATCAATGAAAAATTCCTTCCAGCCTTTCTGCAGATACAGCCGCCCGTGAACGCCTACATGGTACTTGGCTGGTTTCAGGTGTCCATTACCAAGAACAACTTGGAGAATTCCCTTCTTCTTGAGTCGGAGATACCTAACAGCTAGTTGGGGGATTTTCTGCAAAAAAATAAAACTGTTTGGCGACGATACTAGCAGTACAATTCTCATACTTTGCACAGACCAGTAAAAACCTACACACAGTATAGACACGAGCTAGATGAAGTGCACAACAGTCCTACAAGCAGTACAGATTAAACGCAATCTAATATGTAGTACGGAACTTGCAACATGCAGTACACTTCTAACTATCATGCAGTTCTTGAGACTAGCTGCATGTAGTACACACCGTACAAGCGGCGAAAACTGTGGAAACTAGTAGTGCTCATCTAATATGTAAGCAGTTCACAGATTGTAACCATGCAAACTAAAACACGAGCTCCATGCACACAAGCAAAAAAAAAACAAGATATAAGTACACAGTGCAGTACACTTCAATAAAACAAAATAAGTGCGTCCCTAAAATACTAGAAGTTCAGACTAGTATGGAATTACACAAAAAAAATAGAAAACACAAAGAAAAAATTAGATCAATCAAAAAATACCATCTTATAGCGAGTCTCGACTTGTGCGGCCATGGCCACGGCGAAGCAGGGCGGAATACAACGCATCAACGTTGATGTGGCCCATATCCAATCCTTCTGTGAATATTGTGCCATATGCAAGCTGATCCGCTCGCCCAGCTCGGCACAAGACCTTGCCCCCACAACGAGCACGACGGGCCTGCGAGCAAGCTGAGCAATCGCAGTGCGTCGGCACACCACAACCATGGCCGCAGTAGGAGAGATTTGTGCAGGGGCGTGGAGCCATCGCAACAAAAAACTAGAAAATGAAAAAAATAAAGAGAGGCTGGAGAAAGGAGAGAAGTTGCGGCTAGAGGAGAAATGAACTGCAAAGGAAGGGTAGAAGTTGGCCTACATTTATAGAAGAGGAATGCAAAAAGGTCAAAACTGAAAATTAAAGGGGAGTTAATGAAAATTATGTTACCAAGAATGAAGGACAATCAGTGAAGGCTTATGTTACCAAAGAAAAAGGACCCAAAAAAGGTGTACTTTGACTGCAGCACATCCCACGAAATCATTAAATAATTATTTTCTAAAAAATTATAAGCCGCAAACCATTCTAAATAAAAGTGAATGCAGTTCTCCAAAGTAATATCAGGAAGTTCACAATATGTGTGCATGAAGTGCAGTACATGATCAAAATGAAGCACGAGAGAAGCACTTTCGCGCAGTGTACAACGCAGAATTAGTGCACCTGATGCAGTCCTTAAATGTAAGTCATGCAGTCCGCAACGTTGGTACACGCAGTCACAACTTTGGCACAAAATAAGATGCATGCAGTGCAAAACGTGTACGAATGCAGTACAGGACTCTGTCGAATGCAGTGCACACATACCCAACAAAGCAATGCACGCCGTACACTAGAAAAAAGAATACGTATGAGCAAAAACACGAAAAGAAAATGTGACCTGTATATGTAGTGCGGAATATCTGAACATGCAGTACAGAAAGATGATCAATGCAGTGCATGAATGATTTACTAAGCAGTGCACGCCCCTACATTTGAAAAATTATGCAAGACCAAAAAATACAAAGAAAAAAAGTGACCACCCAGGTGCAACCAGGCCCCAACCAGTCTCGTAGTAGATCTGCGCCCACAACAGGCGAGTCGTTCTGAGCCACAATGCATGGGGCCGGCACACATGGGCCCACAAGTCAGAGAGCATAGAGAAGTGAGCGCCATGTATAAGCGCCCAAATAAGTAACCAGAGGAGTTCGATACGGCTGCCTCGCCAGCACTTATAAACAGGTCGAGCGCGCCCTCCGCGGGCGAGGTGGGACTAAACATTAGGGCGCACACACAGCGCACTTAGAACCAGCCGTGCTGACAGGCCGACTTGGGCCTAATGTGTCTTCACTCCCCAAACACAGGCCCAACACGCTAGAGTAGTTAAAATAACATGGCCCACTAAAAAAATAAGTACAAAAATAAAACATCAAAGAAAAAAGAGAAACATTTTTTAAATGAATAACAACAACAACAAAAATGTGCGTGGGCACTGCCAGAAACTACAGTTCGCTCTAATAAATAAAACGCAGGAAGCCTGAAGTCAACGTACAAATGAAGTTCGCGACGTATAACAATGCAGTTCGTCACGTGGAAGCACGAAGTATTCTTATTTCTGAAATGCAATTCTCTTTCTACTGCATTGCACTATGGCTAAAACTAGGAATGCAGCCCTGTTAGTTAAGCAAAGCAGTCCGATACCCCTACCCACACTACCCTCCATCCACACAAAAGCTGCAACACCATCACATATAAAAAAGAGAAAAAAAAGAAAGAACTCCATCAAAAAACTAAATGTGCGTACATATGTATGAATCCCGATCCGATATAATTCAGTATACGAAGAATAAATTTCACTTGCATGCAGTACACTATGTGGACATATGCAGTTCTGTCGTGATAGCGAAGAAGTGCACTTACTAGGAAAACTCACCGAAAACACAATCATCACATTTTCTGAAAGTTGCGTACATACCTGAACTTGTCACGAAAAAAGAGGCGACGCCGTTCCGGATTTCCAACGCACTAAGACAACCTCCTCATAGCAGAACCTCTCTGCAGTTGCCACATAACTAAAAACACAGCCCCACCATGCTACCACCCCGCTCCACCACTCCCACGTCCTGTCACGAAGAGCAGAGGAGAAAACACAATTGCTTCGTCCCCCCAAAAACCCCATTGCATCTTCTTCTCCACACTTCCTTTGACTAACCTCCCTCTCTAGAACAAACACGAGAGAGCATAGGACAGTCATGGCGGATGCACCTCTGTACAAGCAGCGCCGCAGGTACACCAGGGAGCTCCACGACGTCGACCTCCACGGCAACCACAAGCTCCACGTCGTTTGCACAAGCAAGGGTCAAGACGTGGACAAGATGTTGTCCACGCTCAGGAGGAAGCTGTAACACCCCGCATGTAACTTGCCATATTTGTAACTCCGACTCTTGCCATTTCCGGCTATGTGATATGTTTTTCCCTCCGTTGTCGGGTTTTGTCTTTCGTTTTGTTTTTTGTCATGTCATGCATTTTCATATCATGTCATCATGCGCATTGCATTTGCATACGTGTTCGTCTCATGCATCCGAGCATTTTCCCCGTTGTCCGTTTTCCAATCCGGCGCTCCTATCTCCTCCGGTGCACCCCTCTTGTTTTCTTTCGTGTGCGTGTGTCAAACTTTCTCGGAATGGACCGAGGCTTGTCATGTGGCCCTAGTATACCACCCGAAGACTACCGGTCAAGTTTCGTTCCATTCGGAGGTCGTTTGGTACTCCAACGGTTAACCGGGCATCCGCAAACCCCCTCCAAAACCAGCCCAAATCCCACCAAACTCTCTTCCATGCTCTAGGTCGTTCAATCACGATTGTGTGGGCGAAAACCGCACCTTATTTGGAGCCTCCTAGCTCCCTCTACCTATAAAACTCCATCTCCCCCAAAAAACGGAATCGCAGACGAAACCCTAGAAACTCCCTCCGCGCCGCGCCGGATGCGTCCGCTCCGGCCGAACAACGTCCGCCGCGCCGCCCGGCCAATCGCAGCGCGCCGCGTGTCGCCGCCGGATCCTCCACCGCGCCGGCC